>NC_133333.1:70257617-70512912 GCF_042186555.1 Aquarana catesbeiana | reverse complement strand
GGTGGAAAATTAACTTAACGGTTTACACACTAAGTCACTGTTGTATTGAGTTTGAGATATTATAATAATATATAATGAAATAATAAGGCTCAGAAGTGATGACACTAGAGATGGGTAAAATAGTAAGAGTAAAAGATGAATATAATAATTTATTGATTTATTGATGCATGTACATAGGTAATATGAAGCATAAAAGAGAAAGAAATGTTTTTTTTTTTTCTCCTCTCTCTCTCTTCCCTCCTTTAAAGAGGGGGAAAGAGACAATAGTTATAAATAGGAGAGTCAATATAATAAGCAGGATATACATATGGGAATAGTGATATGAAAGTATTTAAATAAAGGATAATAGTAATAAATAGGGAATTAGTTTTTTTTTTTCTCCCCCCCCCCCCCCCCCTTCTCCCCACGGTCCCACCATGTAGTTGTATGCATAATTAAAAAGTGGCATGAAGAAGACGAGTGGGCGACAATTCTTGGTTAGCAGGCTCAAAACCCCCAGATTAGGGAACTTACTATAGATAGTAAGATAGACTTTATTTAAGTCAAGTAGAGATAGGGTAGATATAGTGCGTGAGGTGTGTGAGTGAGAGTATAACTTTGTGTTTTTTTGTTTTTGTTTTTCTCTTTTTTTTCTTTCTTTTCGTCTTCTCCTCTCCTTTTCTCTCTCTATTGAATGGGCGAGATTAAATTCTGTTTGTTCAATGCAAGAGGCCTTAACTCTCCTAATAAAAGAAATCAAATTTTAAATATGTTTAATAAACAAAAAGTGGATGTTATACTGTTCCATGAGACTCATTTTCGTTCGAATCACATTCCAAAAATTAATAATCGAAATGATAATTTCTGGATACATGATACATAAATTTGATTTTAAATTTATAAAAAAAAAAAAAAAAATTACGCCCTTAGAAAGCCTGAAGGTGGTTCTTGGTTTTCGGGCTCCCGTAAGCGGCTAGGCTCGCAAAAAGTCTAACACATGTGGTAACCCCATACTCAGGAGAAGCAACAGAATGTACTTTGGGGTGTAATTTCACATATTCCCATGGCATGTCTGAGCAATATATCATTTAGTGACAACTTTGTGCAAAAAAAAAAAAAAAAAATTGTCTTTTTCCAGCAACTTGTGTCACAATATAAAATATTCCATGGACAGACATGCCTCTCAGCAAATAGCTTGGGGTGTCTACTTTCCATAATGGGGTCATTTGGGGGGGGGGGGGGGTTGAACTGTCCTGGCATTTTATGCACAACATTTAGAAGCTTATGTCACACATCACCCACTCTTCTAACCACTTGAAGACAAAGCCCTTTCTGACACTATTTGTTTACATGAAAACATTTTCTTTTTTGCAAGAAAATTACTTTGAACCCCCAAACATATTTTTTTAAAGCAAATGCCCTGCAGATTAAAATGGTGGGCGTTTCATTTTTTTTTTCCACACAGCATTTGCGCAGCGATATTTCAAATGCATTTTTTTTGGGAAAAAACACACTTTTTTAAATTTTAATGCACTAAAACACACTATATTGCCCAAATGTTTGATGAAATAAAAAAGATGATCTTAGGCCGAGTACATGGATACCAAACATGACATGCTTTAAAATTGTGCACAAACGTGCAGTGGCGACAAACTAAATACATTTTTAAAAGCCTTTAAAAGCCTTTACAGGTTACCACTTTAGATTTACAGAGGAGGTCTACTGCTAAAATTACTGCCCTCGATCTGACCTTCGCGGTGATACCTCACATGCATGGTGCAATTGCTGTTTACATTTGACGCCAGACCGACGCTTGGAGTTCGCCTTTGCACGAGAGCAGGGGGGGACAGGGGTGCTTTTTTTTTTTTTCTTTAATTTTTTTTGCTTTTTTATCTTATTTTTAAACTGTTCCTTTCATTTTTTTTTTTAATCATTTTATTGTTATCTCAAAGAATGTAAATAGCCCCTATGATAGCAATAGGTAGAGACAAGTACTCTTTTTTGAAAAAATTGGGGTCTATTAGACCCTAGATCTCTCCTCTGCCCTCAAAGTATCTGACCACACCAAGATCGGTGTGATAAAATGCTTTCCCAATTTCCCAATGGCGGTTTACATCCGGCGAAATCTTAAGTCATGAAATGCTCGTAGCTTCCAGTTTCTTAGGCCATGGAGATGTTTGGAGCCATTCTGGTATCTGATCAGCTCTATAGTCAGATGGCTGAATCACCGGCTGCATTCTCAGGTTCCCTGTTGGGACAGGAGAGCCAGAGAAAAACATGGAAGATGGGGGGGGGGCATTCCCTCCCACTGCTTGTAAAAGCAGTGTAGAGGCTAATTAGCCACTAGGATTGCTTTTACATGAAAGCCGACCGCTGGCTAAAAAGAATGATACCAAGATGATACCTAAACCTGCAGGCATCATTCTGGTATAACCACTCAAAGTCCAGCAACATACCAGTACGTTGCTGGTCCTTGTTGGGCATATATTGTAAACTTTTTTCATGCAGCCTGTGGGCTGAACGAAAAAAAAGATTTTTATCGGTGGGTATGCCCACCATTAGAATACCTCCCTTCATCCACCCACTTCTAATGATGGGCATACATGCACCGTTTATATATGCCGAAGCATGGGGGCATCCGCCCCAAAAGGTAGGAACAAATCGCTTCTCTGCCCCTGCTGCCCCCATGCTTTGGCATATATGCTCTTCTTTTAACTGTGGTGGTGAAATCACCTCCGACAGCGCTGGAGTCACGGCTTTATGTATCGTGGGAGCAAACGCTGTTGCTGTCAAGATAAATAAATCCACGCTGCAACTGAATGGTGTACCTGCTAAGCAAATGATGGTTAACAATAAAACAAAGTAACATTACAGTATAACAGCAAGACTTACCATACCTGCAAAGCAAATACAAAAAAAATAGTAAAAAATAAAACACTGAACGCAACCTGTGCCTAAAATATATATATGCCGAAGCATGGGGGCATCGCCCGCAAAAGGTAGGAGCAAATCGCTCCTCCACCCACTGCTGCCCCCACACTTCGGCATATATGCTGAAGTATGCAACTGTGGTGGTGAAATCACCTCCGACAGCGCTGAAGTCACGGCTTTATGTATCGTGGGAGTAAACGCCGTTGCTGTCAAGATAAATAAATCCGCTCTGCAGCTGAATGGCGTACCTGAAAACAAATAAATGGTTTACAATAAAACACAGTAAACAGTAAAGTATAAAAAAATTGCATACCTATAAAGCAAACATGATAAAAACATAATAACAATAAAACATTGCAGAATAGAATACAGTAAAAAAGAGCAGAACAATAGAGAGAATAGAGAGAGAACAATAGAACGACAACTTTTTTTTTTTTTATATATATATATATATATTTTTTTTTTTTTTTACACTTTTTTTGTAACTTTAACTTTTGTAACTGGTACCAGGTTGGGGTCTCTCAAAATGCGATGGCATCTTGGGAGATCCTGTGAAAGTGTGTCCTAGTCTGTGCAGTGCTGTACCCTACGCTAATACTCAACTAGTGTATGGTAACGTTCAAAACATTCACCAATGCAAAGACCAGGATTGTCAGGACAGGAGGGACAATAATAGCGAGTGTCACGCCTATATCCGCACTTGCTGCAGACACGACATCTTTTTTGGGGGGCTCGTTGGGTAGGGGTACTCTGGAGGACATAAAGAAAATGCCTCTCATGCAGCCGGCTTACTGCATTTGGTTGGGGAAGGTGAGGTGAAGCACCGTCTGGAAACAGAAGGGCTCGGACGATCTCTTCCAGGAATTTAAGGAAGGATCCAGTCCGTCCTGAAGCTCTGTATAGCACATAAGCGTTCAGCAAAGCCAATTGAAATAAACAGACACTTTTTTGTACCAGCGTCTGGCCTTACGGGCAACTAGGTACGGCACCAACAACTGGTCGTTGAGGTCCATCCCTCCCATGTTAAGGTTATATTTGTGGACACAGAGGGGTTTCTCCACAACACCAGTCGCCGTAGTAATTTGGGCCGTCGTGTCTGCATGAAGGGAGGTAAGAACGAAAACATTCTTATTATCCCTCCACTTCATAGCGAGTAAATTATTACACTGCAAGCAGGCTCTCTCCCCCAGCCTAAGATGGGAATCTACAAGCCGCTGGGGAAAGCCCCGGTGATTAGGTCGCACGGTGCCACATGCTCCAATCTGATGATCAAAAAGGTGACTAAAAACTCGTGTAATAATTGTCCATGTACAAGTGGTACCCCTTTCCGAATAAGGGTGACACCAAGTCCCACACAATCTTGCCAGCACTTCCTATGTAGTCAGGGAAGTTTGTCGGCTCTACGTGACTATCTTTTCCCTCGTAAACCATAAAACTACATGTACAGCCTGTGGCCCTGTCACAGAGCTTATAAATCTTGACCCCGTATCTGGCACGCTTGCTGGGAAGGTACTGTTTGAATGACAAGTGGCCAGAAAACTTAATCAGGGACTCATCAACGCACACAACTTGATGGGGAGTAAACAAGTCTGTAAAACGTTGGTTGAAGTGGTTTACGAGGGGCCAAATTTTGTAGAGCCGATCGTATTCAGGGTCTCCACGAGGACGACAGAGTTCATTGTCATTGAATTGCATGAACCGCAAGATCTGCTTGTATCATGCCCTGGTCATGGAGGCAAAGAACAAGGGCATATGGTGAATTGGGTCAGTGGACCAATATGACCGCAACTCACTCTTTTTGGTTATGCCCATGTTGAGGGAAAGGCCCAGAAAGATCTTAAATTCGGAGACCGTAATTGGTCTCCAATCTCTGGCAAGGGAGGACTGGGGAATAGTGGCGATGTGTTGACCAGCGTACAAATTGCTTTGGTCCACAATAGATCTATAGAGATCTTCGGTGAAAAACGGCGAATAAAAATCAAGTGACGTAAAATCAACTGTTTCCACCTGAATGCCGGTTTGGCCAGTGAATGGGGGAAGTACGGGTGCTGCAGAAGTGGTGGGTTCCCAATTAGGATTGGCGAATGCAGCAGGAAGGGCACCATGGGCACGACGGGCCTGTGTTGGTCTTCTTCTTGGTGGCAGCGGGACACTACTTGTGCTTGCCACCTCGCCAGCTTGAACTGCACTTATGGGGCTCGCCACGTCACCACGTGATACTGCAGTGCTGAATGTATGACCAGGGTGTACTAGGCCGCTGGTGCTTGCCAGTTCACCAGAAGGAATAGCGGCGCTAGTACTGCTCTGCTCCATACGAGGGACCTGCGGTTCCTGCACATCAAAGACAGAAGAAGAAGTTCGGGGTCTGGTACGCCTGACCTTGGCAGGGACCACAACTCCGTCGCCAGAGCTATCTGTCATGGAGCCGCTGTCGTCTACAGGATCGTATTCTGAGCCTGAAGCTGACAGATGAGTGACTTTCCCTTCACTATCTGTCATGCTAAGAAACGTGTAGGCCTCTTCACTAGTGTACCTTCGATTTGCCATTTTGGGCTCTAAATTTAGTGGTATACTAGTGAGACTCACAGGCAAAAAAGCGACAGACATTGGCGACAGGGGGGTGATCAAGGAGTTAAAACTTTATTAGGGGGGGATAGGGGGTACCCTAGACCTAAAGGGGGTTAACCCTAACTGCCCTACCACTTATAACTGTTACAAACTGACACCAATGCAAAAAAAATAAAAACTGCTATTGGTGTCACTGTGACAGAGGGTACAGGGGTGTGTTCTACTGTTAGTGTAGTGTTGGTGCAACTCACATTGATGTCTTCTCTCCTCAGCGCCGGAACGAAAAGACAGGCTCGAGGAGAGATGACATCACTTCCTCTGCCGCTGTTTACATTACAGCAGCAGAGGAAGATTTTCATTTGTTGGGAGCGATCGCGAGGGGGTGGCCACGAATGAGTGGCCTCCCCCTCAGCCTGGATCGCTCCCCTAACGAAGCCGACCACCTCGAGGACATTCAGAGCACATTACAATCATGGTAATTATGGAATGATGAAAGAAATACAATAGATTAGCAAACATTAAATACATAGAATGTAATGTTAAAAGATAAAACTTACCTTAATATAGTCCTTCTGCAGGACCTGAATGATGGCAGAACAGGTCTCTGGAATAACGATCCCCAGAGCCTGGGGGGGAGTTGCCTGTCGAGAACTTGACGTCCTGCAGACTTCTCCCCGTCGCCAAGTACCGCAAGGTGGCGACGAGCCTCTGCTTGGGAGTGATGGCTTGCCACATGCAGGTGTACTGCGTCGTAATATAAGGGGACAGCAAAGCCAACAGACCGTGAAATATTGGGTCCATCATCCGGAGATAATTCATCAGGATTATTCTCCCGCAACAAAGGCATGTGAGATAACTGGTCACGCTGGAGCAACCAATTCTTCATCCATGAATTCCTCCTTGCCCTGTTCAAGGACTGGGCTTGGGTCAAAGTAAGAACCCCAACACCAAGTCCCTGCACAGCACAAACTCTACGACGAGTACGTACCCGCAACATGGCTAGAAAACGGTCGGCTGGTCAGAACAAACAGAACGCACTGAAAATCATAAAGAACCTGATAAGAATGATCTGAAAATCAGAAGCGAGCAGACAAGAACACACCGAGAAATAGATATGAACCTGGCAACACGCGCTGAAAAACAGATACGAACCCACAAGCACAAACTGAAGAGCAGTAACGAACTGAAAAGCACGTGGCTGAAAATCGCGAATCGTCTCACCAAACTTCTAACACGAGATTAGCAGAAGGAGCCCAAAGGGTGGCGCACTTGGTATTGAACTTCTTTTCTAGTCCCGTTGTACGCCGGTGCGTTCTTGCTGATAGGAATTGCTGACAACATATGTGTGACCGTGTGTATGCAAGACAAGTTTGAGCCAACATCCGTCGGTAAAAAAATCCATGGTTTAGTTGTCGGAATGTCCGAGCGTGTATACATAGCTTTAGCCAGTGATTTTCTAGAATTTGTATTATGAATTTGTTTTATTATGCTGTTTAATAGTGATGTAACCTGTCATGGTTTCTTTAAAAATTGTATTCTTCCCACAGTGAATTCCTATTTGATCCCTATTGGCTGATCATGTCACAAGACCTGAGGAAGGGCCACACCCAGATACGGGTTGTCAAGACAAAAGTCTCCTTGCTTCCCTCGGCTTGCTCTTCACCATCTTGAGCTCCAAGCCTCGCTTTGAATCTGGTCTCCCTGAGCATTTGACGTCACGCCCGGGAGTCCCACGCTCACCGGTTTCTATTGGGGCTTGCTTTTACTGTCTCCCAGCCGCATTTCCACCTACCGCTGGGTGTGGCCCTGAGGAAGGGCCACACCCAGATACGCGTTGTCAAGACAAAAGTCTCCCTGCTTCCCTCGGCTTGCTCTTCACCATCTTGAGTTCCAAGCCTCGCTTTGAATCTGGTCTCCCTATGCATTTGACGTCACGCCCAGGAGTCCCACGCTCACTGGTTTCTATTGGGGCTTGCTTTTACTGTCTCCCAGCCCCATTTCCACCTGCCGCTGGCTAGCTGTGCTGCCGCTCACCGCTGGATACCATCAGGGACTCGGTCGAGGCTCTACATAGTCTCCCGGTCCACGCTAAATTTGGGTTTTCCCTCCCCCTTCTCAGTTTGTGTGGATTTCATAGGGGATGCATGTGGATTCCATCACTGCAGCAAATCTATCAACAAACTGGTCCATTGGCCGCCGGCATAAGCTACCATTATAGTGGTGAGCAAGCTGATTGTCTACCATCTATGCAAAGGAGAATTTTTGTTTTTTAAATTAAAAAAATCATCTTATGGCAAAAATAAATCGATAAATGGTTCTTACTGATTTTTGCCCGTTTGCACAAGACTGGCTCAAATAGCGCTTTTCCTTATGGTTGCCATTTCTTCATAACTAATATCCTCCAGACCCTTTATTAGCTTTGTTGCCCTTATTTGCACTCACTCCATTTTCAGTACAACCTTCCTGAGGACTAGTACCCAGAACTGGACAGCATACTCCAGGTGAGGCCGGACCAAAGTCTTGTAGAGTGGGAGAATTATCACTTTATTCCTGGAGTTAATCCCTTTTTAAACGCATGCCAATATTCTGTTTGCTTTGTTACTAGCAGCTTGGCATTGCATGCCATTGCTGAGCCTATCATCTACTAGGACCCCAGGTCCTTTTCCATCCTAAATTCCCCCAGAGGTTCACCCCCTAGTGAGTAGATTCCATTTATATTTTTGCCACCCAAATGCATTATTTTACATTTTTCTACATTAAACCTCATTTGCCATGTAATTGCCCACCCCATTAATTTGTTCAGATCTTGCAAGGTTTCCACATCCTGCGGAGAAGTTATTGCCCTGCTTAGCGTTGTCCGCAAATACAGAGATTGACATTTTTACCCCATCCTCCAGGTCGTTTATAAACAAATTAAACAGAATTGGTCCCAGCACAGAACCCTGGGGGACCCCACTTCACACCCCTGACCATTCCCGAGTATTCCCCATTTATCACCACCCTCTGAACTCGCCCTTGTAGCCATTTTTCAATCCATGTACTCACCCTATGGTCCATGCCAACAGACTTTGTACAGTAAACATTTACTGGGAACTATGGCAAATGCTTTTGCAAAATCCAGATACACCAAGTCTACGGGCCTTCCTTTATCTAGATGGCAGCTCACCTCCTCATAGAAGGTTAACAGATTGGTTTGGAAAGAACGATTCTTCGTGAATCCATGTTGATTACTGCTGATACAGTTTTCATTACTAAAATCTTGTATATAGTCCCTTATCATCCCCTCCAAGAGCTTGCATACTATTGATGTTAGGCTAACTGCTTTGTAATTCCCAGTGATGTATTTTGGCCCTTTAACCACTTCAATACTGGGCACTTTCACCCCCTTCCTTCCTAGGCCAATTTTCAGCTTTCAGCGCCCTTGGACTTTCAATAAGAATTGCGCGGTCATGCAACACTGTACACAAATTAAATTTTTATTATTTTGTTCACACAAATAGAGCTTTCTTTTGGTGGTATTTATTCACAAATCAGTTTTTTACTTTTTGCGATAAGTGCAAAAAAAACGGAAATTTAAAAAAAATAATTTCTACTTTGTTTTAAAAGAAATCCAATAAAATCTAAATTTTTTGTCATAAATTTAAGCCAAAATGTATTCTGTATACATGTCTTTGGTAAAAAAAAAAAAAAAAATCCCGTTTTTAATAAGTGTATAATTGGTTTGTGTAATCACGGACAGATGTACGCAGATGATCACTGGGACATATGATTTTACGGTTACATGTGTGGGGACACTGGGCCAGTGATCAGTGTGTAAAAAACAGCTCATACTCTCTGATCACCGGCTGGCTGCAGCGATCTGCTCTCCTCACTGACAACTTCCGTGTGAGGAGAGGAGAGCCGATCGCCTAGCAACCAGCTCTCTATTTACATGACATGACGGATGTGATTGGACATAGCCGTCACGTGATGCCGATTAGAGTTGCGCCGTGTCCGGTTGACACAAGTGCATCGGGATCGCGCCGCTGCACGGGCACGCACGCGATCCCCCTCCTTCTGAGGGACGTTCCTGAACGTCCACCAGGCCGTACATGTGCAGTGGGAGGTGTGGCCGGGTGGGAGGTGGTTAAATATTGGTGCTGTATTGGCTTTTCTCCAATCAGCTGGTAACATTCCAGTCAGTAGACTCAGTAAAAAGTAGGAACAATGGTCTGGCAATTACTTGACTGAGTTCCCCAAGTACCCTCGGGTGCAAGCCATCTGGTCCCGGTGAGGGTGCTTCCTGTGATGTGTCACGAGGACAAACACTGCAGTTTTGGTTACTGAAGCCCCCCCCCCGATTCAATAGCTTCGCCATCTCCCCATCCTTAATAACTAGATGTCCTTCCTCATTCTTTATGGGGCCAATATGGCCTGTCCTCCCTTTTTCACTGTTTATATACCCAAAGAATTTCTTGGGATTTTTTTTGCTCTCCTCCACTATGTCTTTCGTGTTCTATCTTAGCTGCCCTAACTGTACCCTTACATATCTTGATATCTTGTTGCATTCTTTGTAAAGTCTGAATGCTAATGCTGATGATGATCCCTCAGCCTTGTATTTTTGAAGGCCTTATCCTTTGCTTTTATATGCATTTTTACATTGGAGTTAAGCCATCCAGGACTTTTGCTCGCTCTTTTAAATTTATTTTTCAATGGCATGCACTGGCTAATGCCCTTATTTAATATGCTCTTAAAGCAAACCCATCTCATTATATCCACCTCCGGCCCTGTGGCCCAACTTCTAGGGGTCCCAGTGACCCAAGGATTCTATGGTGTTTCCAGTTAAGGGTAAAAACCCTACATCGGTTTGTATGGTTCTCTGGCCTAAAGTTTTGGTTTTTGAACCTGGTTTATACGATGTTTGGGTAGGGTGTTATATGTTTTAGGGGGCGGGGTTTCTCTACTTTAATTAAATGAATATGTATTATGCTGCTCTGGTGTTATTGAATATAAGTGCCAAATTTCGGTCTATTTGCCTACACTTAACGGACAAGATTATCCTGCATTTATTTCCCCCTGATGTTCCATGATACCCCCCTCAGATGCTGAGTCGACGACCATCCTGTCCTGGAACGTCAGGGGCTTTACTCCAAATACAAACGTTCATTACTATTTCAATACTTAAAACTGCATAACCCCCATATAGTGCTGTTGCAGGAGACGTATTTAACTGGCAGTAAGGTGTTGGCTCTGAAAAAGCCATGGGTACAAAGAGCCCTTCATGCAACCTACTCCTCGAACTCTAGAGGGGTTTCTATATTGATCAGCAAAAGAATTCCATGTGTGGTCCATGAGGTTCATTTGGATCCCCAGGGAAAATCTATTATGGTGGTGCTGAGCGTTTACAACAAGAAGTATGTCATTGTGAATGTCTATTTGCCTCCCCCGAGCCAGGTGCACATTCTGTACACATTATATGAAAGGCTGGCTCCACATTGCCCGGCATCCGTTCTCATCATGGGAGATCCTAATGCCACGCTGTCTCTGGAACTAGATAGGCCCTCCCCACAATCTACTTTTAACTCTGACCCGAGTACGTGGGCTCAGGCAACTGAGTTCCAAGAAGCATGGAGGTGGCTTCACCCCCAGGATAGAACGTACTCCTGCTTCTCGTCCACATTTAAAACATCCTCCCTTTTGCCAATGATGCCCTCCTGGCTAATATCCAGGAGGCTAGTTACCTTCCCTCTGGCCTATCTGATCATCACCCTCTTCAATTGACCATTAGGACCACTAGGTCAAAGAACAAAGCCCTATGGAGGTTACAACCCCATTGGATTAACAATGAAGCAGTCCATGACAAGGTTTCTTCCTCTTTGCAGGACTACTGGGTGGATAATCCAGCCTCCTTGGAGATGGTGTGGGATGCTTCCAAAGCTCACAGCAGGGGTCGATATAGCTCTGCTGTGCGGCGGTTAGGGCGGAACTCGGGGACAGGGTCTCTGACCTACAACATAAAGTTAAGGAGGCCTTGACTCATTATTCGGCCTCGGCTACGGTCCCTAACTTTGAGCACCCTTCATCGCTTAGGTGAAAACTACATCTCCATGTCTCAGACATCACCAGAGTTGGTATACAAAATAGCAGACAGGCATATTTCGAACATGGGGATAAAAACAGCAAACTCCTGGCGATGCTAGCACAGCAAGATAGGCCCTTAGCGGTTATACCTGAAATCCTCACGGCAGAGGGTGTATTAGTCACCTCCCAGGAAGATATCCTATCAGCATTCACCAAGTTTTATACCTCTCTATGTTTCCTCATTTCCTGATGACGTAGATACTGTACCAATGCTCTCCATGTTAGACACGCTAGCACTGGGATGGCTCTCTGATGCATAGACAATTCCTTGCTTCTGAGATTATATCAGAAAAGGTCACAGTGACCATCAGGTCTTTCCCGGCAGGGAAGACCCCCGGGCCAGATGGACTTCACATAGAATATTATAGAGCTCACATAGAACTGCTCGCCCCCAAGCTAGCTCAGATGTTTCAGGCCTGCCTCCAACAGGGCTCCTTACCATCCACTATGAGAGAAGTCCATATTGTTCTCATTCCAAAGCCTAATAAAGACCCTAAGTTATGCGCCTCCTACAGGCCAATAGCGCTCCTAAACTGTGACCTAAAAATACTAACCAAATTACAGGCCTCTAGGCTTAATAAGGTAATAAAATCCCTGATTGACTCTGACCAAACGGGCTTTATGCCAGGTAGATCCACAGATATCAACATACGCAGACTTTTTTCTAATATTCAGGCCCCCCATACTAATCAGGGCACTAGGACCATTGCCACACTTGATATGGAAAAGGCATTTGACACGGTGGAGTGGGTGTATGTGTGGGAGGTGTTGAGAAGAATGGGTTTCCCCCTGAAATTTATTGATTGAATTCGTCCATTGTACACTGGTCCTCTGGCATGCATTAAAATGAACAGCTCCCTGTCTCCTCTGTTCCCCCTGCAGAGAGGCAGACAGGGATGCCCTCTCTCCCCGGCTCTGATCGCCCTGGCCATGGAACCAATAGCTGAGGCCCTCAGAAGCTCGGCTGAGGTCTGTGAGCTTAGGGTGGGTTGGCTGGAGGAGAGAGTGGCTCTTCACGCTGATGATTAACTCTTTTTTTTAAATGACGCTGGTGACTATCTGAGGGGCGCACTTGGGGTCATGGATGCCTTCTCCGCCTTCACGGGACTGAAGGTGAATTGGCACAAGTCTCAGCTCTTTCTGGTGGATGAGGGGGCCAGGCCCTCCTCACCCTCCTCAACCCCACTCCAGTGGGTGGATAAATTTACCTATTTAGGTATCATCATCTCAAGGGAGAGCAGGGACTTTGCCCGGCACAATCTTGACCCTGTCCTGGCAGTTATTAGATCCAAACTAAAGGCGTGGAGCAATCTTCCTCTTTCCCTCATTGGGCGTATCAACCTTCTAAAAATGAAAGTCCTCCCCAAACTTACGTACATTTTTAGAAATTCCCCACAATAGTTGACCAAAACCTTCTTTAATTCTCTTAAGCAACTCTTCCTCTCCTTCATTTGGGGATCAAAGCCACCTAGATTCAGATACACCACTCTGACCAGGCCTGTGGACAGTGGGGTTTTGGCTCTACCTGATTGTCACAAGTATTTCTTGGCCACTCAGCTTGTGACCGCCCATTGGTGATTGCAGCCGGACCTGACCAATTCTGCGATGGTGCTGGAGGCGGCTATAGTGAGGTCTCTGGTGGTCTTGAAGGGGCTACTATTCAGGGGACCAAAAACACCTCACCCCTTCTATGCGCACCACTATGCGGGCGTGGAAGGTGGGAGAGGCGCTGAGGGCACCCCAGCCGAACTCCTGGTCTCCTCACACCCCCCTGTGGCTGAACCCTAACCTATCACAGTTTAATACTATCCTGGATCCACAGGCCTGGGCCAAATATAAAATATTGACCCATGAACATGTAATCACCAATGGGGAGCTCATTCCCTTTCATGTATTGCGTACCAAATTTAATGTGCCTGCAAAAGCCCACTTTCGATATCTTCAAGACGCTCATGCCTATAGGTGTCAGTTCTTAGGCCAACCGATTGTATTGGAATATTCAGAACTCAAATCCACCCTTCGGGTGAAGTATCTTGAGAAACCCACGTCTCAGATCTATGGGTCCCTGCTGGTCGCTGCCGTTCCAGAGCTGTCCTCCCTCCGCAGGAAATGGGCGGGGGACATACCGGGGATGGATGAAGATGACTGGAGGGAGATTTGGGATTTTCCATTCTCCCCTCTGGTCTCAGCCAGGGAAAAACTGGTCCAATAGAGTTTTACAAAAAAATCTTACACAAGAGTTCATTATACGCCCCACAGGCTGCACCAGATGTCGCCGGAGAATACGTAGGGGGACTTTTCACATTTTCTGCGCTTACCCAGCAATTGTACAGTATTGGAAAGAAGTACTCCAAGTGATCACTAGGATCACTAAGATTAGTATTCCGTATGATCCTAAACATTGTCTACTGGGACTAGTGGACCAAATTCCAATACTTAGAGCTAGGAAAATATTAATATCTGTTACTATACTATGCATGTAAAGCCATCACGATGACCTGGAAACAGTGATCTCCCCCCTCTGTTAGATTCTGGAAGAGCCTAGTGAATGCCAGTCTGCCCCTCTATAAAGCCACCTACTCGGGCAGGGGTTGCCCCCAAAAATTTTAAAAGGTATGGACCTGTTGGTTAGATGAGAATACCACGGCAACTGATACAGTGACCAATTCCTAAAATTAACATTATGGTTATAATATGTTAGCAAATTGACCCAATATCTCTCGTTCAAATATCCTATCAGTTCAATGCAAAGCATGGATTTTCCTGAATTAAACCTCTCCCCCCTTTGGGGTATAGTTAAGTAAGTTTGTTTATGTTGAATGATGTGCCCTGATGCAGTCTATAGCCGCATCAGAGGATATGCCCCTGCGTGGGCAATGTTTGGCCCCTGTGTGGGTACTTTTTGTATGACAATATAAAATTTAATAAAAAGATTTTGCAAAAAAAAAAAAAAAAAAAAAAAAAAGGCAAACCCATCTCTCCTCAGTGTTCTTTGTTTCTAAGATTTTATCCCAATTCATACCTTCTAGCAAGGACATAGTATAGGGTTTGTAAACCCTCGTTTAAAAAAAAAAAAAAAAAAAACACACACACAAAACAAAAACAAACATATTTACCTCCACTGTGCAGTTCGTTTTGTACAGTGTGGCCCCGAACCTCATCTTCTGAGGTCTCCCGGCAGCTCTCGCAGCTCCTCCTCGCATCTGTTAACCCCCTGGGAGAAGCACTCTGCCTTGGGGTTACCTTGCGGGAGCACTCCCGAGTCCAGCATTTGCAGATTTCCAGTACTATACCTATAGGTGGTTCTCTCTCATATTTTCTCTTCATTACTGGGTACTAGATATCCTCAAGTCCCCCTTCAATCCACATGTTAGAGTTACCAGTAGGATCTTTCAGCATGGCAGAGTTTTGTGGTCAGACATGGGATGATTTTGCGTCCAATCTCCAAAGGGAGTATGGTCAAAAAGAACCCTGTGAGTCTTGAACTATTTTTTTTTTCTGGCCTCACTAAGCGGCTGGAAAATAAATCACTTATGTATTGGCATATCAAGACATTCGAAGAGTACATTAGGGAGGACCTCAACCCACTGGGGCTCCGTGTACAGATTTTTCCATCCTTTGAAAACATTGCTCCAACCTTTAGAATGGTGTGGGAGAGCAAATCTTACGTTGTGCGCCACTAAAATAAATCTTTTAAACTGATGAATATCAGCAACGCCTAGTCGAAATTGACACCATAATAGAGAAAATCTATTCACAAATAAAGCCACTGCAGGCTCATCCTTCCTTTTTGGAATTAAATTAAAAATTGAAGACTTATATAGAGTTTTTCAATAAATCAATACTTTCCAAGAAGGAAAATAACATTCCTGAGAGACAAACAGGCTTTCCAGGAGAGAAGAGCCTATAAGTGGCATCAAAAAGTAAACAGCAGGGGCACCCAATGGGGCCCAGCAAAATCTTCTAGGCAATCTGACATGTCTGATACTTCATCTATATCCTCCAATGTTTCCCGCTTTTCTTCCAAACAATCCAGATGCCGGGATAGCGATAATCCTTTGACTAGTATCCCGACCAAACGTCCCCCTGAGCACCACACTCATACCCCTTCCGGTAACACCGGAAGTAGGCCGGTACCGGCACGAGGTGTCTACGGCCATTGGAGCCAAACACTCCATTTCTTTCCTACACAAAAAACTCCCACCATATTTTTTCCAAAAAACCAGGAGAACCCCCCCGGCTCCCCCGATTCAAACACCACCATAAAAATACACGACTCACAATTTAATGTAATTAACCTCTCCTCTCACGGCAGATGAAATTTTAGTTCTGTCTAAAGGACTCACGTTTTGCCCCAATCACAAGCTAGATAAATTTGAAGCGATAAAAAATTTACACCTATATATACACACACACAAAGCTTCTATTGAGAAGCATGTATGACAAAGAAAAGCCAGGATCCGAAGGATGTCGTACCTTTAGTGAACAACAAGCACTGGCAAATCAACGCCTTGCTAGAGGAGAGCGATTAAAGACTTTGTCGATCTTGAATCCCTATTAAAACAAGTAGACGATTCATCTACCAACACCACAAGTATAAAATCATCACTAAAGAAAAAGTCAGACATGTACCCAGCCCCTAGTTCCAACCATGGGATAGCTACTTTCCTTAAATTGAACTGTCAGGAGATCAAAGCTTTGGGACACTTCATCCAATCGTTCAGGGAATCCCACTGCAAACAAAAGGACAGCCCTTAAAAGCCTGTCCAGCAACCACAACATAACCATTAATCCCTCAGACAAAGGGGGCAACATGGTCTTAATGGACAATGAAAAATATGTACAGATGTGTACTAAAATTTTGAGCAACACTGACCTGGTATTGACCAATAAGGACAGCAATCATTGATACTTTCAGTGAGGAGTTCTACAATAATGTCATTTCCAAACAAATTTGGAACTTTGTTCGTACTACTTTTCCTAGAACAGTCACGTTCTAGTCGTTTTCATAAGAACGATATGGACCCCCCTGGCAGGCCCATCATATCAGTAACGGTGCCATTACAGTGAACCTGTCCAGAGTGGTGGATGAACGTCCGAGACCCTTTGCTCAGAATGAACCCCCTGATCTAATTGACTGTATAGACTTATAAACTATCTTAAAATTCAGTAGAGGAAGATACTACGGGTCCAAATGTGGTAAAGCAGAGTTCCGCTTGTTTTTAAGTTTATGAAAAGTCAGCAGCTACAAAAAGTGCAGCTGCTAACTTTTAATAAACACACCTATCCCATGATCCAGGGAAGCCTCACTGCTCCCTCTCGCCTGTCCCGGCATTACAAGTGTGGGCACCCAGCTGCGACAGCTTGCGGATTCACAGCCAGTTGTGCACTGCGTGACTCACACTGCGCCTCAATGATCGGGCAACCTTCTGGGATCTGTGACGTTTCCCAGAAGATTGCAGGGAGGGAGGGTGAGAGGAGAACTTTTGCTTGAGTCACCTAGGTGGCCTGAGCAGAAGTGGGTGGAACTCCGCTTTAAGAAAAAGATCCACCAAGTTACACAACAATCCTAACCTTGCCCGTTTTCTGAAACAGGTCACAGCTAAAGTTTAAAAAAAATTGCGTTACTAATACTACCAAATCCAATTCAACCCCCCCAACAATATGATGCATTATGTAATCCTATGGGGGGGGGGGGTAATATTGTGGTTATGGATACACCTCATTATGAACAGATATATTGTCCAATAAGAACTGTACCCAAAAAAAATAACCAGTAAATTATCTGAAGTTACTCGTAACTTGTATGTCTTGGTGGACTCCGCTTATTATGCAGGCTTCATTCCGAAACAGACTTGGGAAATCATTCGTACTTAACATCCACAGGAGGCTTATTTTTACACATTGCCCAAAACGCATGAAAATCTAGCCAACCCCTCCGGCAGACTAATTGTATCTGGCAATGAATGTCTTACAAGAATGCAAGCTGGTTTATCAATTCTATTTTACGACCCTTAGCAACCACTATTCCCTCTAATGTACAGGATACAATGCATCGGTAAAAAATCTGAGAGGGCATTTTAGTTCCCAACTCAGCCTGGCTTGTAACGATTGATGACGAAGCCTTTTATAGCAGTTTTCCCCATGGTCAGGGAGTGGAGACAATATGGACTTATTACAGAAAGGACCGCAGAACAGATTTGTTGTTGATCTATTGGATTTTATTCTTAGGAGTAATGTGTTATGTTGTTTCGCTGGCTCCCACTACCTCTAGGTACAGGGCATTGCTATGGACACCTGTTCTACACCATCATATGCCAACATATACCTGGGAGCACCAGCTGTTCTGATGATCTTGCAATGTACCTGTGCCATGTCATTTCGTGGCACAGTTACTTAGACAACATCCTCGTCATTTGGGATGGAGAGAGAACTATTGGACCAATTCCTTAGATCTCTCAATTCACATAATTGGAGTCTCCAGTTTACCATCACATGCCATCAATCCAAAGTTCCTTTCCTAGACATTTTTAAGAAGAATATCGATGGCTCCCTATCAAGTGCTTTATTTTCTAAAACTACAGCAGGGAACACAATTTTACACACAACTAGCGCCCACCCACGACCCCTAATACATTAAATTCCATAGAGCCAATACCTCAGGCTTAGACAGAACTATAGTAATAAAGGTAGTTGGGGTGAAAGCCAGGGAAACTACAAAGCCTCTTACTTGCCAGAGGTTACAGTAGAAAATTGTTAGAAAAGTTTTAAATGTTTATTGTGTGACTATTAGAACTGGAGACTGATTTTTAAAATGGCTTCTAAGCACATGTTGCATTAACTTTTTTGTCTTTGTCTAAGAAGCTTTGCCATATATGGTAACAGATTGTAAAAGAAGTGCTGATTAGCAATAAAGTATGTACCATGATGTACCAGGAGCTATCAGTGTTTTCTCAGCCAACAGAAGCATCATAGCTGTATATTGCAAGTATTAGGAGGGGGCTATACATTCCACTGTGTGCTATTTCTGCTTTATCCTTTGGCATGTAAGGATCACCCTAAATGTACTGGTACAAGTTGAATAAATCACCTTTAGTTTATGACACCTGGAGGTTGACTGATCTCGGGAGAAGAGTTTTCCTGTCATTTTGGTCCTTCGAGCCCGAACCGTCAACTGGATCTGGGGAAAGGGAATTCCGGTCAATAATTCGGTGAGTATTGTTTCTCACATCACCGAAATGAAAGACCTCCAGCTAGGATTGCCATAAACAGAGGCTGACCGCAACCATCCCGAGGTCCAGTGTCTGGTTCCGAACCCACTAGATCCAGTCCTCTGTGGTGTCTGAAAGGTAAGGTCATTTTCTTCCGGGTCTATTTTTGACTCAAAGGACAAAAAATAGAGAGTGGAATGTACGAGTAAACAGTATACCGATCACTAGAGGAGTAAGCCTGGTGATAAATAGCACTTGAACGTAGTGAGTGATCGTATAGCGAACACGAGAACTACTTCTTTTGTCTGGTATTACTATTCTTTTAACTTTTTTATGGTAAATCCAACCTCTGTGGATCAGGCAGTTATAAAATGATGTGTGATGCCCAATCTCGCTCAAATAATCACTAGGATTGTGATCAAAGAGGGGAATGAAGTGGCAGTGAGAGCCAGTTAATGTGACCGTGATAGGTGATAATAGGAGTCAGTTTAAGACAAGCAAAAAAAAAAAAAAAAAAAGAAGAAAAATCATTCTTCACATCTCATGTTCAGTGTGCCTGTAAATTAGCGGTTAGACACTGAACTCACTCCACCCCCCACCCCTCACAGACATCTGTATGATAGTTACCCCCCTCTTTCCTGAGCTATAGCTTGCTTGCTGATAAGTAACACAGATAAGGAACCGCAAAGGGAAGAAAGTGCAGAGGGGCAGGAAAACTTTGCAAAAGTTTAAATATATGCTTTGCTGAAATTGTCTTATGGCCTTGCCAACACCTTGCTGGCCAATGTATAAAGCAGATAAAAATGTAAATTAGGAAATACCAGGTGCAACTTACCATGACAGGTGGCATTGCACCATATGACCCGTAGGGATTGGACCGGAGCCGCATTCTTGGATTACTGCACCGTCTTGGCCGGACTTATAGGAACCAAACAGCTGGAGTTGCAACTTCAGGTAAAGGTAAAATCTCTCCGGTAATCGAGGGAAGGGAAGTCTGATCAACTTCCGAGAGGAAAACCCAATTGGATGATAAAGAATCCCAGGTGGCACTCGGTCAGTCAATAATTTCGGGGTGGCAGAGTTTGGGGTGAATTGTGTTTGTATGAGTGTAGCAGTGAAGTGAGTGTGGATTCTGTGTGGATGCATGCCTTAGGCACGGGTACAGAAGTGTGTCAAGATCCAGAACTATGGGGTTCGTGGAGAACTTAAAGGTGTGCTAAATGTGAAATTCAAGGATTACTACAATGACAATTAGAACTGAGGAAGATGACCCCAAGGAAGAGATATGCCCCGTACACATGGTCGGACTTTGTTCGGACATTCCGACAACAAAATCTTAGGATTTTTTCCTACGGATGTTGGCTCAAACTTGTCTTGCATACACACGGTCACACAAAGTTGTCGGAAAATCCGATCGTTCTTAACGCGGTGACGTAAAACACGTACGTCGGGACTATAAACGGGGCAGTGGCCAATAGCTTTCATCTCTTTATTTATTCTGAGCATGCGTGGCACTTTGTCCGTCGGATTTGTGTACACACGATCGGAATTTCCGACAACGGATTTTGTTGTCGGAAAATTTTATATCCTGCTCTCAAACTTTGTGTGTTGGAAAATCCGATGGAAAATGTGTGATGGAGCCTACACACGGTCGGAATTTCCGACAACAAGGTCCTATCACACATTTTCCGTCGGAAAATCCGACCGTGTGTACGGGACAATAGAGTGTTATCCAACAGTCAAATTAGCAGATTCATATAATGCATATCACTGATGGGTCTAGCAAAAGAGTATTAGACCAGAAAATGCAAGTGTTATCTAAATGTTTAAGAAACGTTTGAGAAGCAGAAGGATAATGTTACGTTTGGATGATTTGTATATTATGGATGAGAGAAGCCCGCTTGTTTTTTGCGCTTGTGTATCTCTGTGTAAGAAAGGAGGAGTAAAGTGCCCCTCCCCTTCAAATTCCTGTGTGAGAGACAGTGTTAATGCCGTCAACTAAAACATTTTAGTTGACTAAATGATTATTTTAGTTGACTAAAACAACTGAAATGACTAAAATACCATTTTAGTCAAAAGACTAAGACTAAAACTAAATTGAAATTTGACTTCAAAATTAAGACTGGTCTGTAGTGCATGTTCATACCGCAATGTAATAATAAATAACAGATTAGATTTTTCACTCCAGCAGTATATAATGAGTTTGCAAATTGTAGAGAATTGTTAACTAATGCATTACAATTGAATTACACCCATTCGATTTTACTGGAGATTTTAGTCGACTAAAATGTACAGGAGATTTAGTCGACTAAATATGACTAAAACAATTGCAAAGACTAAAATGGGACTAAAACTAAAATGCTATTTTAGTCCTAAGACTAAGACTAAAACTAATCGAAATTTTGTGCCAAAATTAACACTGGTGAGAGATTGGGTCTGTTAAATGTTAACTCTTGACCAGCTATGACAATACAGAAGGGTTATATTGTAGGTAGTAAAACTGAGCGTGAAAAGGGAAAAGGTTCCACACACTGATAAGACTGGGTTGATTTAGTATTTAAGCATGCCAGAATATCAAAGGAAGCACATGCCAGAAGTTATAAGAAGGTTATTGATGGTTTAAAGCAGTAGATAGAAAACATGAAATGGCATTTTAGTTTTAGTCCCATTTTAGTCTTCAGGAATTGTTTTAGTTGTATTCAGTCGACTAAATCTCCAGGCCATTTGAGTCTACTAAAACTCATTTTAGTCATCTAAAATCTAATGGGTAGAGTTAAATTGTAATGCATTTAAGCATTTCTCTACAATTTCCAAACTCATTATATATTGCTGGAGTGAAAAATCGAATATGTTATTATTTAAAGGTATGAACATGCACTACAGACCAGTGTTAATTTTGACGTCAAATTTCAATATAGTTTTAGTCTTAGTCCTTTGACTAAAATGGCATTTTAGTTTTAGTCCCATTTTAGTCTTGACTAAAATGGCATTTTAGTTTTAGTGGTATTTTAGTCGACTAAAATGTTTTAGTCAGTTTTAGTCGACAAAATGAACACTGGTGACATCCAGGCTGATATGTCTGCTAGTAAGTTGGTGATGCGTGAGGAGACAGATGGAGAGAGCTGGGGTTTGGGAGATAGATTTGGGTGTCATCAGCCTAGAGATGATATTTAAAGATGAACTTTTTGAGCATGCAGAAGTTAATTTGTGCATCTGTGAAGTGTTAGGGTTTTCGGTGAGAAAGTTTGTCTGAGTAACAGTATTAAAGTGAATATTTCTTGGATATATTACTTTAAGAATTTCCAAAATTTCAACTGTAAAGTGTTAATGGTGCAATGCTGTTCATATTTGGGTACATTTATAAAGTTAAAAAGCTAAGTTCTGAGTCAGAGTATGTGTTTGGGTAAAATGTTCTGGTCTGGGACCCCGCGGATTTCACTTGGGTCCAGAGAATAAGGGGAACAAAAGGGTGTTTATGTTTTATTACTTCCTGCTACAATATCAGGGTCTAAAAAAAATAAATAAATAAAATGTTCAGTTGAATATATATTGAATACATTTTATGTCTGCATACTTGATGGACTTATATTTGAATTAATGAAAGAATATCGTTTTTAACAACTCCAATGTAAGGAAGGCTTATTCAGTAGTTTATCCTGTGATCATGTGCTCATTCATGTTAGATGGAGAGTATCCATTTCCCCAGCCCCATTCACGTAAAGGTATGACACTCCCCTCATTCTGCACAACTGACAGGAATGAAAACTGAGGAAAGAGGAGAGTTCCTTTTTAAGGGGTGGATGTCTACTGATTAAAAAAAAAAAGCCTGGGAACCTCAGACAACTTCTGTCTAGGAGAGCAAAAGGCCTGGCTGGACTCTCATGAAAGGAGCTTCGGCCATTTTGTGGGTGGCAAGTGGATAACACCAGATGGTAGACAGACATATGCTACCAAGAACCCAGCAACAGGGGGAGTTACCTATGCTGCTTAGTGCTCGTACTTTTTCTGCTACCTGACTGATCCGGATCTATATTTGACCCGTAAGGGAAAGTGTATTTGACCCTCTATAACGAAAGGGTCCCTGCGCTGAGGTGAGAGGCCATCCTTTACATTGGTGGAGGGATCACACATATCCACTGAGATTCCAGCATGATGTCACATCACTTATGATCCTTTGGATTTATTGTCTCATGGACTTCACATTGTTTTAATTTAGCGCTGCACCATCTGCTTTTTTTGTGGCCAAAGCATTACTAAGAGACATAAGTCCCAGATTTGGAATCCCCAAAAAGATCTACAGTGATAATGGACAACACTTTGTAAATAAAATACATTTACCTGAAGCTATGGGAATTCAAGTGAAATACCATTGTGCCCATCATCCCCAATCAGCTGGATTGGTGGAAAGACAATGGCATTCTAAAAAGCAAACTGAGGAAAGCCATTGACGAAACAGGAAACAATTGGATGTATTGCCTACCATTAGCTGTAACTAGCATGCATATTACATCTACAAAAGAAGGGTTAAGCCCATTTGAAATGATGCATGGTAGGCGCATGCGTGGACTCCCACTGGAACAGTCATGCACTGTTAGAGCTCTGCTCTGTGTAATAAGAAAGGCTACTAAATAACCGGAGCCCGCGGGTCCCAGGCACACAGTTACACACCGGACAACTCCTGGAACTCAGAGGTATCATTTGGAGCACAAAATTCTGGTGTTGGGAGGCATCCACACCAAAAACAAAACCCTCCATTAAGGAAACCAAATCTCGCGCCGCAGCTAAAATGGCGTTGATACCTTCCTCCTCAAAATCCTCAGCGCTCTCACAGAAACACCAGCCTATACAGACAGCCTCTCCTGGTGAGTCAGACTCAGAAACTAATGACACACAGTCTATTTCACAAGATTCACCTGTCTCTCCAGCACTATTAAGGCAATTTGAAAAAATGCTTAACAAAGCTCTGAGGCAAACTTCAGAACATATCACTAAAAGCCTCACAAAAGAGAGAAGGGAGCTGGGCAGTCGCACAGAAGCACTGGAAACCAGAGTGGATGAAATAGAAATTACAACACAGGAATACATGTCTGAACTAGATAATCTTAAGGAGGAAAATATAGCTTTACAAACAAAATTAGAAGATTGAGAATAGAGCTAGACGCTCCAATATTGGAATCAGAGGTATCCCAGAGTCAGTGACAGACCTGCAAACTACCATTACTGCCATATTTCAGGAACTTCTGCCTACATTGTCAGCAGAACGTTTTGAAATGGATAGAATCCATCGCACTCTTGCACCTAAGAAAGCAGAAGGTCCACCACGCGATATAAATCGCAAAATTTCATTTTTATCGTACCATGGAGACTCTATTAGCAGCAGCAAGAGAAAGATATGACTTATCTCTTCAAGGACAGAAGTACCAACTATTTGCTGACCTTTCTCAACTCACTATAAACGCTGAGCAATGAAACCCCTACTTCTGATATTACAAAATCATCACATAAACTACCAGTGGGGTTTCCCCTTTTCTATAAGTTTTGCATGCAAAGGCTCAAAATTCATCTGCAGATCAGAGGAAGAATCACTGCAAACTCTACAAAATCTGCATTTAATGGATACCGTTTCTAACACCGATTCCCCACGCAGAAGATCAGTTTCACAAAAATCCCCCATACTTTCTGGAAACAACGGAATTAATTCCCACTCTCAAAAAAGAAGCTGTTTGGATTCCCCTCCACAACATATTGTAGAAGCCATGGACTGAACACTATAAGCAGATCCCTTGATTTGTTATCATATTGAACCATAACTTAGCCATCTCCCTTCCACATACCCATTATTTTTGAAAACCAGATAAAAACTAATTTGACCTCCTAAATTCAAAACAAAATATTGCAACACTTAATCTTAGTCACTTATTGTCATGATAGAGAGCATACTTATATATTTAAGAAAATTCATATACTTGTGTATTGAATACATGAAGACCAATATATAAGTATGCTCAAATACGAAAATTATTATTTGTATGTATGTCTATTTGTCTAATTCTATGTTTATATTTAATTCGCATTCCACCCATATATTAATATATTTTTGTTTTTGTGACCAAACTCTTCACGACTAAGTGGAAGATCTTATTGGATTTTATTCTATTTTTATTTTCTCTTTGGGAGATGGGGGGGAATTAAAAAAGGAAGGGGAAGGGGAAAAAAAAAAAAAAAAAAGGGAAAAGCCGTAATCTTAGGTTGCTGGCTGGTCTTCTCAGGTTAAAAAGTTATTAATAAGATAACTAAGAGATCTATGTACTGTTTTGGTCTAGTATTTTTGGTTCCCCCCCACCCCCACCTACCAGATTTTTAAAGACAACGTAGAAGGTTTTATTTTATTTTACTTTATTTCATTTCATTTAATTTTTAAAAAAAGCCATTACCTAAGGTTGCTGACTGGTCTTTTTATTCTACAAGGATATTAATAAGATTTATTAAGAGATCTAGGTTCTGTTCTAGCATGTTCTAATTTTTATTAGATGGTTACCTTTATTGCAATTTATAACATTCCATTTACTCTAGGATTAATATATCCCAACACCAAGCGGGATTTACTTGTATTACTTTTATGTTAAATCATTACGCATTTTCTTTTTTCTTGTTTTCGTTGAATTATTATAATTAGGGCATTTCTTCCTCACACGGACATTCAGTGTGCCCCAATTTGCCCTCCTCGTCTGCTCATACATAATATGTGGGCAGATGACGCAGGCTATGTTCCCCCTGATGGTGGCCTATTCCCCCCATCACGGGAAAAAAATCTTACTTTTCATTATATGCTTTTTTGCATCTTGTCTAACTTTATCCTTTTTATTTTCAGTTTTCTCTATCTTTCTATACTCCTAACAGCTCTAGTCCCTCCTCCCCACCCCCTCTTTGGGTCCACACGGGTCGATTCATCCAGTCAGACACTTAGACACTGGTGAGTATTACCTTTTAGATCATTTATCATGGCACCCTTAAACATCCTTTCCCTGAATGTTCAGGGAATCAACACACCACAAAAAACAACAAAAGCATTTTGTTCCGTTTCTAGCTAAGAAGGCTCATATAATAGGCCTACAAGAAACTCACTTTGCAGTGAATTCTACTCCTAAATATGAGTGCTTTTTACCCACAAGTCTTTACAGCCTCGGCCAGCGCCAAAAAGAGGGTAACCATTATAGCCTTCCACAGATCTACCCCGTTCTTAATCCAATCAGAAATTAAAGACCCTGAGGGGCATTATCTTATCACTGGTCACATTATGGACAATGCGGTAACGATAGTATCATATTACGCTCCTAATAAACAACCAACCCCATTTTTTTCACACTTATTACAAGTGGTAAATACTCATAAATTGGGTACGGTCATCATATGCGGTGACCCTAACCAGGTTCTCCTCCCATTTCTAGACAAATCGCCTTATATTCCCTCTCGCAACGCAAGCAATCAATCATTTTCTAAACTACTCTCTCAGCATTATCTAGTAGCTCCTTGAGGGTAGGGACTGATGTGAATGTACAATGTATATGTAAAGCGCTGCATAAATTGACGGCGCTATATAATTACCTGAAATAAAATAAAATAATAGACTCTTGGAGAGAATTTAATACATCCAAAAGATGCTTTACTTACTATCCACACCCACATAAGATTTCCACATGTATAGACCACATTTTTCTAACCACAGCTATGATACCGGAAATTCTTACATCCAGCATAATCCCCATTCCTTGGTTAGACCATAATGCAGTATACGCCACAATATCCTCTACCATCCCTAAAGCCCATGACTCAACGTGGTACCTTCCTGACATCATACTTAAGAACCCCTTACATAGTCAAATAATTGAACAAGGTATTAAGGATTATCTAGAATTTAACACTAACCCAGAGGTTTCTCTGCTTACTTTATGGGAAGCGCATAAGCCTGTGATGCGGGGATTGATCCAACGACAAATGGCACTGATTAAAAGAGAACGCATTAGCCTAGCACGAAAATTAGAATCCAACTTTAACACTGCTTTTGCTTCATTTCAAAGCAACTCCTCTAAATCAAAAGAACAATTGGAAAAAGCCAGATTAGAATATGATTTATTCTTAACAGAATCAGCAGATAACACATTACGCAGATTAAAACACATGTTCTACATGAAATCAAACAAACCTAATACCCTTCTAGCTCGCGTGCTAAAATCTATTGACAGACAATCAAATCCAAACTTAAACTATCAAATAACACTTATACGAGTAATCCTCTTAAAATCGTTAAAAAATTCCGTAAACATTTAACATCATTATATTCTGAATCAAAAGAATTCAATCAATCTGATGCTGATAACTTCTTCTCTAAAATAAATCTAACTAAACTAACACACACAAAATATTGCTGGAAGAACGCATAACATCAGCAGAAGTTTTGAAAACCATAAAAGAACTGAAAATTAACAAAATGCCTGCCCCAGACAGATATTCAGCCTTATATTTTAAAACATTTTCTGAAACTCTTTCTCCTATATTAGAGGAAGCATTCAACACTCTAATAGAGGGCTACTCCTTTAGACGTGAATCATTATCTATTATTTGCATGATCCCCAAACCACACTCAGATAATACATCCTGCATGAACTTCTGTCCCATTTCCCTCCTAAATCAAGACATCAAAATCTTAGCAAAAATTCTAGCTACCCACCTTAACAAGATAACGTAGAGCAATCCTCTTGGCGTACATAGACAAAAAAAGACGAATTCTGACATGCTTTCTGTCTCTTGACATAAGAAAAGCCTTTGATTCATTAACCTGGCCTTATTTACACTACACTCTCCAGAAATAGGGATTTGGTCCCTACTTCAGTAGTTGGATAGCAGCTCTTTATAACAAAACCCAAGCCTTCGTAAAATACGCAGGATATAAATCAGAACACTAACATAGAAAGAGGCACTAGACAGGGTTGCCCACTTTCCCCCTTATTATTTACCCTTTTAATAGAACCTTTAGCTCAATACCTTAGATAAGAACCAACAGTCACTGGAATAGAATTAGGTGGAACCCATTATAAACTTAGCTTATTTGCAGACGATATTTTATTGTTTCTATCATCTCCCCAAGTTTCAGGCCCAAATGTATTACCTATTCTCAACATATTTGCTACCATATCAGGACTAGAGATAAATTCCAAGAAATGTATAGCATTAAACATATCGCTTTCAAAATTAATTTCAGCAAAAATAGCACTCCCCTTCTCATGGGCAGAGAGATCAATTCCGTTCTTAGGAATTCACCTTACAGCCTCTCTATCAGACTTATACTCTGCTAATTACCCTAACATTTTAAAACACATTACGAACCTAATGGACAGCTGGTCCCACCTTCCCATCTCCTGGTTGGGGAAAATAAATGTTGTTAAAATGTCAATTTTACCTAAACTACTATATTTATTTAGGAGTATTACCGATTGCAGTCTTCACCCACTATTTACGTATTATCCAGAAAATAATAATCAAAATTTATTTGGGGATCATCAAAACCGTGTATACCTCTTAAAACATTATACTTACCTAAAAATTTAGGTGGTCGTGGAGTACCAAATTTTGCCACTTACTATAGAGCAGCTCACATAGCTAGTTTAACAAAATATCCTGCCACTCAGGAAGTTCCATTATGGGTTTTGATAGAGGCTTATGATTGTGACCCTTTATCGATCTCCAATATTATGGATACATTCCAAACACCGTCTTAGCTTAAGTAATCCTATTACTAAACATCACTTATCCCTCTGGGACAGGCTTAAATTTAAACACAAATTGCAATCTTTACACAACCCCCTTCTCTCCTTTTTCAAAAACCCAACCTTTTACATAGCATGGATTTATCCGCTCTCTTTTAAAGCATGGTCTTCCTTGGGTATACTGAATTTCCACAACTCTGTTAACTTATCTTTTATCCCCTTTCCATCTCTCTGTGAAGCACACGGTATCCCTCAATCGGAATTGTTCCGATACTTTCAAATAAAACAATTTCTTCACACCCAATACCATTTCTCATGTACCTTTGACCCGCTTCACTAGTTTTGAATCCACATGCAAAAATGATCCACATGCTAGAAGACAAATTTCCTCCCTCTATTCTCAATTACTAATAAACTCTGATAAGGATATGCCTACTTATGTGCGGAAATGGGAGGAGAACTTGGAATACACTCTGGACGAGGCGGAGTGGGTCAAAATTTGGTCCACAATTAAATCATCCTCCCCTAATGTACTAGCCATGGAAACAAATTATAAAGGTATTAACTCGGTGGTACTTAGTACCAACCAAAATTGCTAAATTTACCTCTGATTACTCAAATCACTGTTTTCGTGGTTGTTTAGAAGAAGGTACATACAAGCACACTTGGTGGTCCTGTCCAATAATACAGTCATTTTGGAAAGAAACTTATATACGCCTCCAAAATGTTCAATATTACCCTTCACCCTAACCTTGCAATGACACTACTCTGCCTCAAGCCAGAGTGTCTAACTCATGCCCAATTTAAACTATTTGTATTTTTGCTCACAGCAGCAAAACAAACTGTAGCGAGAGCTTGGAAGACCCCCTCTTTGGAGTTGGCTGAGACCAAACAAAGAATGAATAATTTTATGGTACACGCTAAAATGGCTGCTATTGAACAAAACCAAATGCCTAAATTTCGTAAATTATGGCAGCCTTGGTTAGAACACTTCTTACCATTATATGACAAAGTTTTATTGCCACGGTAGATTATTTGAACTAATGCTGGCTGTAAAGGTCTGACTGTGACTTCTGGATCCTGAGAGGTATAAGCCCCTTCAGATCTGTGAGTTCCAGTAAGTCTCTCTCCTAAGGGTGGTGGTGCTGTCAGCTATCTTTTGAGCACTCCACTTTCCAATATTTGGACACGCTATTTGGACACATGATTATTTCCACGAGGACACAATAAACAGAACTTTGTTATTTACATGGACTGTCACATTATTCCACATTGACATTATTTATATCAGATTTACTTATTTTTCTTTTTATTTATACTTTTGTCACATATTTATTCATGTTATTTGAATACTTTATTGTTTTCTTCCTTATGTGAGTTCTTGATATAGCTCTCACAATATAAGGTTTAGCGCAGCATCTTTCTTTCTACTCTATTGCTGATTGTCTTTTGGCGGTGTTTGCCGCTTTACTTATATATAATTTATTCACAGCACAGTATATATTCAATATTTTTCAATTTGTAAAGGTCTGACTGACTTCTGGATCGACCCGATGGACTCCTCCTTAATAAATCTTCTTCACTCTTCATCCTCTACCTTATTATTCCTTTCTCTACTCTGACTCTCTTTACACCTAATGATTTAGATGTACCTTAGGTTACAAAGATATCATTAGTATTGAAATACAATTCAGTAATCCAAGATTGCACAGGAAATCTTTACTTAGTTTTTCATAATCTTTAATATTACACAATATTTGAATGTCTACATCACAATTGGTTTAGTTCAAAATTATTATTTAATTACTTTGATTTTTCATAAAGCCTTACATCATGATTAATTCTATAATTGTAACCACATATAATTATTATATAAATAAGCTAAATTGTACAATATACAGTATTAATTTTATTGTACTATTTTTTTCTGTATTTAATAAAATATTTTTGACAAGGAAATGATGCATGGTAGACCATATAAGTTACCATTATTACCAAATGAAACACCTACCGAGGAGTCTGAGCGCACACTAGCAGAATACATGTCTAGGCTGTTAAGACAAAAACATACTAATGATTTTGTTCTGTTCCAGAAGGTCCAATCCAAGAAGATGAAAAGGTGCATATGGGAGATTTGGTCTTAATAAAATTAATAAAGAAAAAGCATATCTTGTGGCTCATATGGCGCGACTAGTAGACTGGTGTAGGCATGCAAGCTCTAAAATATGGCCAAAGATCGAGCAATCACAGTGTGAGGTCCCATTGCGTCATGCGGTTTGGTGCTTTGGAGACCTCAGCTCTCAAAAAGCACCCAACCTTGGGCCCTACCCTGCTTATTTGCTCTCGTAAATGTTCCACCACTCTATTATCTGTCAACTCCCCCCTATACCCTATTGTAGGGAATCCTCGTTTCCCTCCGGAACTACAGGAGGGACCCTTCAGGAAACTTTCAGACTCACAGGGTTTTCAGGCCTCGCATTTTATACAAATAGTGACCGGGACATGGCCCTCATTACCTGAGCTAACCTCATCCAACGACCGTTTCGGTCTTGATTTCTGGAGTGGAGCTCAGTTGCGACATTTCCTTAACACTCTCCCACCTCCGGACAGATTTCAACGAACATTGACACACTTAGAACAACTATGTGAGGGGACGGGGCCTTGCTTTCACTTAATCTCGCAAATGTATGCACTACTAGTTGCCCCCCAAGAGGATTATGTCCCTCCATATATAGGGAAGTGGGAAATTACATTAGACAGGACGTTCAACCAGGCACAACATAGGCATATAGTAAATCTTGCGTTGAAATCTTCAATATCCATAAGAATCCAAGAAACAAATTTTAAAATAATGACGAGATGGTACCGTACACCCTCATTACTTAATAAATTCTTTCCCGGAGATCCCAGACAAATGTTGGAGGGGTCAGGAGGAAAGAGGGACTCTACTCCACGTTCTTTGGTCCTGCCCAAAAATGGAGTACTTCTGGAGGGAGATATGGCGGATAGCACAGAAATTTTGTGAGTATAACCTCCCAGAAAATCCAGCCCTATTTTTGTTACATGTCGCAAACATACCGGGGAAAACATATAGTAAATTAATTTTGCGCCATCTTATTAACGCTGCTAGATCATGTATTGTACGGCAGTGGAGAGATACAAGCCCTCCCACAATTCTTACATGGGTCACACGAATTGAAGAGGTTAATAGGATGGAGGATTTGTTATTATCGGCTCAAAATCGAAAGGAGACATATTTAGAAACTTGGGGCCAATAGAATACATTTACATTCTCAGAGGGAGTTCACTCCTTGCTCCTGAGTGTATTTGAAAAAGAGAGGAGTGGGGGGGCCTTGGGGGTGCCCTCACTTCTCTAAATGATGGTATAGTAAACTCGCCTTTTCCTCGGTACATTTCCCCTCCAACTCAGACTTCCCCTCCCCTGGTTTTTTTTTCTTCTTCTCGCTCTTTTTTCTCTTTTCTTTAGGAATTCTTTCCCTCATGGGGCTTACTTTCTCCTTTTGCCTCTTCAGACATGTAGAGGTTTTTCTTCTTAGTAAAGTATGTTGTCAGGGCTACAAGAGAAGCAGGTCTAACGGAAGATAGAATGGGGACTATCTCAAATAACTAGTTATTGTTTTTTCTGTGGATGTATTTAAAATAGGGGTAATGCTGTTAATTGGATTTTGAATGGATTCGTCGGCGCTCATATGATTGATGGATTAATGAAATTGTTCATTTCTCTGTATGTATGACAACTAAAAAAAAGAGATTTTAAAAAAAAGAAAAAAGAAAGAAAAAAGCATTGGTACTCCCCAAGGTGGGATGGTCCCTTCCAAGTCCTTATAACCACCACTACTGCGGTAAGAATTGCAGAGAAATCTACCTGGATCCACCAATCCCACTGTAAAAAGGTTCTACAGGCAGAGCAGGGTCAGGAGACTGAGGAGAATGCAACAAGTCCGGCTACAAAGGGAGATCCTGTATAAGGCAGGGACTGTCTCAAACCGGTGAAGTCTCCAATCCCCTACCCGTTGGAAATCCACAGTCAGTCAAGATGATAGGCATAGCTTTTATCCTAGAGGTATTTGTGGGTCTGGGAGAAATCTCTAGGACTCCAGTATCAAGACAAACAGACCCATATAAATGTAAGCCAGGTGAAATTACCAGCAGCCGTATGTTACGCCCTAGGGATTGGGAAGGGGCGGGTAAGCCAATCAATGTAACTTTTGAGGAAGGACAGACTTCAACCATTCTTGTTGATTTCTGTAAAATTGTACAGTGCCCCAACCAACGATACGCAAAACAGATGCTGTGGTCAGATAAGTATATTTGTAACGTACTGGACATGAACCAATTGGCATGTAGAACCTGGTATCAGGTAATGTGGACAACCTTTGTAGAAGACTATGGTTAAATACTTCACAGGGATGATCTAAAACAAAGATGGAGTATAACTAAAGCTGCTAATTCCCCCCTGTACCAGTAAGGATAATTGCAACCAGCTAATTACCCTTCAGGACCCCAGTCTGAAGATGACCGCTTGTACAGTATAGGAGTAGATGTCTCAGATACAGATCGCGTATTGAATTTACAGGAACGGTTGTAAGGTTTACAAATCTCACAGCAGAAGATGCTATAACCCTAGAGACAGGATACCAAGAAAATAAATGAATGGTTGAGGTACACGGTTAAAACTCTAAAAAAAAAGGAAAACTGCTTAGTTTGTGCCGGACACAGACCACATTTAGCAATGGTCCCTTTTCCTCTAGATAACACAGATCCAGAAGGTTTGAAATGTATGTTGCGGTTGTATAATAGGAGCTATAAACCTGAAAGAAATTCAACCTGTCACACGTTGAATTTGTTGTTCCCCCAGGTGCAGAGACCTCAGATACCTCCAGCGGTTACAGCGTATCTTGGTAACTTTACTTGTTTTGCACTCCCAGGGAATGAGGGCGGGATAAACTTGGGGTCATTGCCAGATGATTGTGTGGAGAGGATTAACAGGAGCAATGGTGATTGGGTTGAAGATGACACTCAGAGCTGATGTCTGGTGGATGTTCGGGGATAGGAAGCTGCGAGCTAGGATATCGGCCAATGCCTGAGGGGATTGCGCTATGGTCCAGCTAGCTATGCCCATGAGAATCCAGTCAGAACACCCATGAAGCAAAAATCACAGACGATACCAAAGGGACACCTCCTCTAAAGGATCATTTGACTCCCAGGTATACATAGACGAGATAGGAGTACCACGAGGGGTGCCAAATGAGTTTAAGGCCAGGAGCCAAGTGGCAACGGGGTTTGAGCCTCTGTTTTTCTGGTGGGTTACTGCAAATAAAAATGTTGACTGTATTAATTACATTTATTATAACCAACAGCGATTTGTAAATTACACTAGAGATGCAGTAAAAGGCCTAGCTGAACAATTAGCCCCCATGTCACTAATGGCATGGCACAATAGAGTGGCTTCAGACATGGTCCTAGCTGAAAGAGGAAGGGTATGCAAAATGTTTGGTAGTATGTGCTGTACTTTTTTTCCTAACAATACAGCTCCTGGAGGGACCGTAACCAGAGCTCTGGAAGGACTAACAGCCCTATCGAATGAACTGGCAGAAAATTCACGGACTGGCTTGAAGGTTGGTTCGGGAAATGGACTGGACTTATCACATCACGTTTGATCTCTATTGCTGTGGCTTTAACCATCTTAGTGACTTGTGGATACTGCTACATTCCCTGTATTCGAGGACTTTCACAAAAAATGGATTGAAACCGCAGTCTCAAGAACCTGTGTGGACACTGAGGCTCAACTTAATGACATACAGTCTGAAAGTGCATATAATACAGGAACCATCATCGAAATGTGTTGAGATAAAATAGCCACACAAGGAGGGAATGTTAGAAAAGTTTTAAAATGTTTATTGTGTGACTATTAGAACTGGAAAATGATTTTTAAAATGGCTTCTAAGCACATGTTGCATTAACTTCTTTTTGTCTTTGTCGAAGAAGCTTTGCCATATATGGTAACAGATTGTAAAAGAAGCGCTGATTAGCAATAAAGTATGTACCATGATGTACCAGGAGCTATCAGTGTTTTCTCAGCCAATAGAAGCATCATAGCTGTATATTGCAAGTATTAGGAGGGGGCTGTACATTCTACTGTGTCTGATTTCTGCTTTATCCTTTAGTATGTAAGGATCACCCTAAATGTACTGGTACATTTTGAATAAATCACCTTTACTTTATGACACCTGGAGTTTGACTGATCTCGGGAGAAGAGTTTTCCTGTCAAAAATGTTTGCAGAGAGCTTATAAAATCGTACGAAAATTCACCCTCGGGAGTCTATTATTTTCCAGGAAACCAAGAAAATCGAGACAACATAGATTTATTACATAATACAACTGTCAACATGATCCCATTAAATGGGCTTTAAAAAAATATTGGCATTTGCTTACCACTGATCCCAAACATATCTAAATATCTGACTCCTTATCCAAGTGTTTTCCGCTGTGCATCCTCTCTTAAAGAGAAGTTGATTCATAGCCACTATACGGGCCATCACTCAACCTCAAATAATTTACCACGGGGTACCTTTGAATGTGGCAACTGAGTATTGTCAATCAATACGAGTAAAACCAGTCTTGCCTAATGGAAAAAGATTCTTTCCCAAGCATTTTGTCAACTGTTATACACAGGTCGTGGTCAATCTATTTGTATGGGAGTGTGGGTCGTTTTAAGTCGGGAGGACGATTTGTGAATTCTGGCGCAGAATATACGACCATACCTATGCTATAAAAAAATTGTAGAGACTTATACTCACCAAATTTGCCACCATGCCACAATTGACCATCCTTCACTTTGAATTTCCTAGGCCTTGATCACATCCAGTGTGACTCCAGAGGGGGCAACGGATATGAAAGTATTATAGAGGGAGATGAGATGGATCCATTTACTATGGGCTAAACCTCCACTAGGAATCCACCGCCTTCAAACCTTTCTTACCAATTTAACATACAATCAAATTGTCAAATTTGTTATTTTGTCTACTGTTTATATATCGTGGTTTTATAAACTTTTGTACAGTATTTATGAGCATTTGCGGTGAAATATCATAATCTAGGTCTCTTTTTTTGTTTTTTTATGATTATATGCAAAAAATGTGTACCAAAAAAATGGCGCCTTGTGGGGCTGAGAACATATAAACAAACAGCTGCCCCCTTTACAGTGAACAAATCACTGGAACTGTGCGAAATTATAAAATAAAGAATAAGGCGCTATACATGTTCATATAAAAAAAAACTTCACAAAGAAAAACACTGCATCAAACTCAGATGTGCACATTAATGAGAAAATAAGCAAGCATAAAGTCCATAAGAGAATAAATCCCAACACCAAAATGGAATACTCTGAGATAAAACTTCTAGATCTTCCACCACGAGTGCTCAGTATGAAGATGACCACTCACCAGAGCCATTTGACCCCTTTTTACAGGATGGTCAAGAAACACTTTGGGAACCTCAGATTGGTTCCATTAATGGTATGAATCCACTCCAATGGCTGCATTCATTTGTGTTAATATATAAAATTCTACATATTTTTGGTTAAAAAAATAAAAACAAATAATATTGCAATAAGCGTATATTGATTGGTTTGCACAAAAGTTATAGCGTCTACAAAATATGGGAAAGATTTATGGCATTTTCATTATTTTTTTGTAGTAATAGTGGCGATCCGCGATTTTTAGCGGGACTGCAACATTAAGGCGAACATATCGGACACTTGACATATTTTGGGACTATTGACGTTTATACAGCGATCAGTGCTATAAAAATGCACCGATTACAGTGTAAATGTCACTGGCAGAGAAATGTGTTACCTCATGTGTGTTTCCAACTATGAGGGAATGGAACTGACTCGAGGAGGCGACAGATCACTGTTCCTAATTATTAGGAACAGCAGATCTGTCTCTCCTCCCGTCAGAACGGGGATTTGAGGGTTTACATACACAGATCCCCGCTCTGGCTCTCGTGCCCGCAATCACGGTAGGCGGGCAGACATTACGGCCGCCGGCCACGCGCACCGGGTCCCCCGCAGTGCAGCCGTTATGGCTCTTAAAGGAGCTGAGTCTTCCAGGACAGCCCTTGAGAGATGGAGTCCCTCACATCGACACAGGAAACACATTGCCACAGTTCAAAAGGCGGTCCCGCGGGTCCTTGGTCAGTCATTTACCAAGAACCGAAGGATGGAACTGTAAAATATAACCATAACAGGCAATAACGTTAGTACATCAACATAATCAAAAGGGTGGGATCGTGCTGTCCTGGAAGACCACTGGAAAAGGAGTTACGGGTAAGACTAACTCCAGTTTTCCCCAGTTGTCTTCCAGGACAGCCCTTGAGAAGATCCCCAAGTACTCACCAGACTGGGGGGGGGGGGGGGAACCACGGCTTGGAGGACTTTCCTCCCAAAAGCCTGATCCTGACTGGACATTAAGTCCAGTCGATAATGTCTTATAAAGGTGGAGAAGCTTGACCATGTGGCTGCTTTACATATTTGCTCCAGGGTGGCACCAATTCTTTCTGCCCAGGATGCCGACAATGCCCTTGTGAAGTGGGCTTTAATACCCCCAGGAGGATCTCTGTTTATTGCTTTATATAACCCACTGATATAGCTAGCCTAATCCATCTAGCTATGGTGACTTTAGAAGCTTTTTGTCCCTTGCGTTGTCCGTAAAAAAGAACAAAAAGTGACTCAAATTCTGAATGGATTGGTTACCCTTAGATATTCTAGGATACACCTCCTCACATCTAATAAATTAAATTGTCTTTCTTTCTAGTTTGGGGCATTCTGACAGAGAGACGGGAGGACATAGGGAGGACCTATGATGCCACCTTTTGTAAGAACCCAGGGTCTGCCTTTAGGAGGACTCTGTCCTCTAGAATCTGGAGAAATGGCTCTCTGATGGAAAGAGCTTGGATTTCACTAACCCTATGGGCTGAAGTGATTGCCATAAGAAGTACTGTCTTGAATGTAATCAGTCTTAGAGAGGCCTCTGAGATGGGTTCAAAATGTGACCGCAAAAAGGCATTTAGAACGATTTATAGATCCCAGGATGGAGCTATGTTAACTCTGACTGGTTTCGTCTAGAGATTGCCTTACAGAACCTAGCGATGAAAGGATCTTCCTGTAACCGTTTCTCTAAGTATACACTTAAGGCAGCTATCTGAACCTTAATAGTACTAGGAGTTAGTCCCTTGTCTAACCCCTCCTGGAGAAACTGTAGGATATTTGTTGTATCCATGTCTACCTAACCTCGGCTATTCAGCCAGCTGTTAAATTTTCTCCAGACTTTCCTGTAAATAGCTCGAGTGACAGGTTTTCGACTCTGTAGCAAGGTCTGCATCACTCTGTCAGGCCTTTGCTCCTCAATATTTCTTCCTCAGTAACCACTCTGAAAGGTTCAGCATGGTTACTTGTGGATGAAAAAGAGGTCCCTGAGACAGAAGGGACAGAATGTCTGCAGGGAAGTCTCAGAGGAGGTTGGTCTGTCAACTGTAGTAACGTTGTGAACCATGGTCTCTTGGGCCAATACAGTGCTGCTAGGATTAAACACGTTTCCTCCGCTAGAAGTTTCGCTAGAATCCTCAGGTTGATGTGAAGCGGAGGAAACGCATAAGCCAAGCTCAAGGTCCATGGAGTCTGTAAGGCGTCTACTGCCAAGAGCTGATCTCCTGGGCATAGCGAGCAAAAATTGTGAACTTTTGCATTCTCTTTGTTTGCAAATAGGTCCACTACTGGTTTTCCCCAGTGAGCTGCTATGAAACTCGTTTTTGACTCAAGAAGTCTGCAGTGCTGTTCAGCTCCCCTTTCAGGTGTATTGCAGAGATGGATGCTAGATTGGATTCTGCCCACTGAAATGTTTGTCTGGCCACCCGATAGTCGAGAACTTCTGGTGCTTTCTTGCTTGTTTATATAAGCTACATCCATCATATTGTCTGAGTGGACTTGTAGATGGTTACCCTGTATTGTGTTCTGAAAGGCTAGTAGAGCTCTGAGGATAGCTGTTCGCTCCTTCCAATTGGATGAGAGAAGTTTCTCCTCTGACGTCCACCTGCCCTGGGCCCAGCCTGAGTTGCGATGAGCTCCCCAACCCCAGCTGCTCGCATCCGTAGTTAGTGTGGATGTGATAGGTAAAACCCAGAGAACCCCTTTGTTTAAATTCTCTGTGTCCTTCCACCACCAGAGGGAGCGTTTTACTTTGGTGGGGATCGATACCTCTTCTTCCAGATCCCGGTCTTTCAACTGTTCCAACAAGAGCCTCTGAAGGTCTCTTTGGTGGAACCTGACCCATTGTACGGCCGGAATGGCTGCTGTCACAAGTCCTGTCATAATACTGACATCACCTCCCTTACTGTACATTTGAGGCTGCTTTGAAGAAAAGACATTCTCTGCCACAGATCTTTTCTTACGGCAGGACTAGTCTCTGCTCTACCGATAGGATCTTGTACCCTAAATGGGTAGTGTTGGGGTAGTTTTGGATTTTTCCAGACTGATTATACACCTCAATTGACTCAATTGGCTAAGCTGCGTTAACTCCAAGTCCTGACAAAGTTGTTTCTCCGAGTGGGCCGTGAGGAGCAAGTCGTCTAGATATGGAATGATTGAGACTGACTGAAGTCTTAACGGAACTAGTGCCTCCCCCGAGAACCCTGGTAAAGATTCTAGGGGAGGATGACAGTCCGAAGGGAAGTGCTCTGCACTGAAAATGATAAATTTTTGTGTCTATCTGAATCGCCATCCGAAGAAATTTCTGGCATTCCTTCCTTATTGGGATATGCAGGTAGGCGTCCCTTAAATCCAGGGTAGCCATAAACACCTCTTTTTGGAGGAGATTTCGTATAGAATAAATGGACTCCATCTGAAATTATTTGTAACGGATGGAGAGGTTCAGAGGTCGGAGGTTCATGATTAGTCTGAACTTTCCTGACGGCTTTTTCACCACAAACATGTGCGAGTAAAAACCGTCCCCCTGTTCTTGAATAGGGACTGGTGTCAATACCTCTTGATCAACCATCTCCCCTATTAGTAAAGGTAAGGCCCTGGCCTTTTCTGAGTGTCTTGGAAGTTTTGTCACAAGAAACTTTGAGGGTGGATCGCTGTGAAATTCCAGCGCATAACCTCCTTTTATAATGTTTAAGACAAACTCGTTTGAGGTTATCTTTTCCCTCTGCGGGAGAAAATTCATTAACCTTCCTCTCGCAGGGACCCTGATATCACTGGAGTTTAGGGTTTTGATTGGGGCGGTTAAAAAGTATGCCCCTTTTTCCTTTCCCTTTTTGTCCTGTCCAGTGTTTTTTGGGTTTGAACTCCTTCTCTGACTCAGAGGGTTCCTTTGAGGGATGAATACATTTCCTTTGAAAATGTTTTTTTAGTGGGAAAGGTTTTCTTTTTATCTGCCGTCCTTTCTAAGGCGGTATCTAATTCAGGCCCGAAAACGAAGTCTCCTGTAAAAGGGACACTGCACAGGCGTGTTTTGGACGCTGTGTCTCCCCCCCCCCCCCCCCAGTTTTCATCCATACCGACCTCCTGGCCGCGACGGAAAGTGCCGCAGTTTTAGCCATACATTTTACAGAATCAGTAGATGCGTCAGAGATGAAACGTGTCGCCTTGAAAAGCATAGGGAAGGTTTTAAGAGCTCCCCCCTAGGTGTGCCTGCTTTTAGGTGTTCTTCTAGTTGAGATAACCAGAACTCCAGGTTTCTAGCCACACAAGATGTGGCTAGAGCTGGTTTCAAGCCTGCCATAGAAGCATGTCTGTTCTCGTGTCCATTGGGTCTTTTATATGACCCATATCCTCAAAAGCAAGGTCAGACTGTTTGAGACTTTGGACAGAGGGGCGTCTAGTTTAGCATTTTTATTCCAGGCCGCCTCTGGGCAGTCAAAGGGGAATCTTCTTTTAAGGGATTTAGGAAAGAAGACTTTCTTATCCAGTTCTGCCCACTCCTTACGGACAAGGTCAGAAAGCATGCTATGTATAGGAAATACCTTTGCTTTCTTTTTCCCCAGAGCCTCATACATCTTATCATGTCTGGTCAATTGAATTTCTTCGTCATCAATTTCCAGCGTATCATAGATAGCGCTCAACAGCTCATCTACTACCTAAATCGACAGCTTGTCTTTTGCTGCTTTGTTAGCTACAGCCTGATCCTCATCCTGGTCTGAGTCTGTGTCGTCAGAGGATTCAGGGCCAAGTAAAAGCAGGGCTATGCTCCCTGACTGTGCGGGGTTCCCCAGAGCTGGGTGTTGTAAGGCATGGTGAGGAGGAAATCGCAGCTGCTCTACTGGTGGAAGCAGACGTGTTTACATCTGCAATTATCTCCCGGAAAGATTTAAAGGTTGATGCCATCTCATCTTTTTTTTTTTTTTTTTCAAAAAGTTTTTATTTGAATTTTCAGAGAATACAAAAAAAAATATACAGTATAGTGTACAGTATGTAATTGTGACATATACGGAAGTAACAAAATAAAAGGGTTACTTAATTGTAAACTAAATTTTTAAGACGTGGGAGGGTTTCCGGTATATATACCCATGTAGGGTGGCTGCTTGGAGCGTGTGTACCTGTACAAAGCATTTCAATAAATGATAACAGTTAGTGGGTACCTGGATACCTGGATGGATCTGTTTGAAAACCCTGAGTACATATTATAATTGAACTTGAAAAATAATAAAGAAAATACGAAAACTGGGGGGGGGGGGGGGGGGAGGGGGGGGGGGTTGGTTGGTTGAGTGTGGGGGGGGGGGGAGCCCTGGAAAGAGTAAGAGAGTTGTTATGGTAAGTTGTAAAGCCATGCAGAATTATCCAGTAATCCCATTTAGATTTGCATTGGCAAAGGGTCGGTTGGTGCCAGGGATAGGAGTGTGGCATCGGTTGTGGTCTTGAGATGGCAGCGGATGGGAGGGATCGTAGTAGGAAAAGGAGGACGAGGAGATGTTTGCTATTTCCGCTTGTGAGAGAGATGATCGCATGAAGGCGAGCCATTTGAAGTAGAAATGTTCTGAAGATTTTTTGTGCTTGAAGTCCGTGTTTAGGCGGTCCTTGTATAGAAGATGCATGAGGTCCCGTTTGACTTGAGAGATATTGGGGCTTATTGGTGTAATCCAGTTTTTCAAAATGGTTCTCCTTGCGATTAATAGGCAAGTCAAGGACCATCCTTTATGTGATGTGATTTCTTTCGGGTTTTTTGGGGAGCCGTCCCTGGTGGTGGCGGTTTTGGACCAGGGTAGTAGAATTGGGTCCCAGTGGCCGAAGATAAGAAGCAAAGGATCCTTGGGTAGTTTGATTAGGGTCACTTCAAATATGTAGGCAAGAACTTGGTCCCAGAAGGCGGAAATGTAGGAGCAGTGCCAGAAACGATGAGCTAGGGATGGTTTCTGATGGTTGCAATGTGGGCAAAGAGCTTTGTTTTTGTCAGTTTTCGAGGTTGAGAAAGGCATGTATGCTCTGTGGGCTATTTTCAGTTGTGTTTCTCTCCATATTTCATTGGGTGTTAGCTTTTGTACAGCGTTGAGCCCTTGGATGATTTTTTCTACTAGGTTTGGATCGGGGAAGTCTTTGTTCCAGTTTTTGATTGAGGATGAAGAGAGAGGTGTAGAGGACTTGTTGAGGAGTGGTTTGTATATGTCTGAGATTTTGTAAGCATTGCTCATTATCATTAGATCCGTGACGTTTGGTTGGAACCTTTTTTCGTTGTGATTGCACGCCTCCTTTAGGAAGCTGATACATTGCCCATAGTGGAAGATATGTGTGGAGGGTAGAGTGAAGGATTCAGCGATATCAGCGAAGGGTAATGGTTGACCCGTCTGGGTGTTGCAGAGGAGGGAGAATTTCGTTAAACCTTTTTGTTCCCATGTTTTGAAAGATTTATGTTCTAAACTCGGCGGGAATGCTGGATTTCCTTGGATCGGGAGGTGTATTGACACAAAAGGGGATAGCTTGAGGATCTTTCGTGTTTCTCTCCAGGCTATTGCTGTATCTCTTAATAGGAGATTATGTTGGTGGGGATGGGGGACCGACTTCCATCTGCAGTGTAGGAGGGCTACTAGTGAGTAGGGATGGGCCATGGCAGATTCCAGAGAGAAGTTTGAGTAACGAGAGGACTGGGTTATCCAGTCTAGACTTGTTCTTAGCAAACATGCAAGGTTATACATTCTAACATGAGGGAGACTAATGCCCCCTTCGCGTCTGGGAAGATAAAATTTTTTAAGAGCAATGCGTGGTCTTTTGTTCTGCCATAGAAATTTAGATATAGCGTTGTTAAGGGAGGTCACATCTTTATGGTGGAGGAGTAATGGGATGGTTTGCATTGGGTAGAGTAATCTTGCAAAACTGACCATTTTCACTAAATGACATCTTCCCAAAAGCGAAAGGGGCAGATCCATCCAGGTATTTAGTTCCTGAGTTATTTTTGACAATAAAGGAGGGTAATTGAGGTGGTATAGTGAAGAAGGGAGTTTTCCTATTTTTATTCCTAAGTAGGTGATGTGAGATTTAGCAACAGGGAAGATTGATTGCTGGGTCCATTTTGGTGTGGAGTGAGTGCCGATGGGAAGAATTTCGCTTTTGCTGTAATTGATACGGAGGCCCGAGCATAAGCGAAATTCATCGAATACGTTTTTTATGGTTAGCATATCTGATGTAGGGTTGGCTGAAAATATAAGGACGTCATCTGCAAAAAGTGAGGTGTGTAGGTTATGTGGGCCTATCTTTAAGCCATGTAGTGGGGCTACTGTCGTTAGATATCTGGAGAGTGGTTCTAGTGCTATATTGAAGAGGAGTGGCGATAGGGGGCAGCCCTGGCGAGTGCCCTTATGGAGGTGAATTTCTTCTGATAGCAGGCCTGCTGCCACTAACCTTGCTGTCGGAGCTGTGTACATGGCAGTAATTAGATGTTTGAAGGGGCCAGTGAATCCTATTGCCGTCATTGTCATGGATAACCAATCGAAACTGACGTTATCGAAAGCTTTTTCCGCGTCTAGCGTGATAATGGCATGATCGGTGTTCGGGTAATGCATTGCATGTTCTAGGGCCAGCATGACTTTGCGGATGTTAAGGGTGGCCGTACGTCCTTTAATAAAACCTGACTGGGCGGGGTGGATAAGGGAGGGCATAATATCTGCTAGTCTAGTGGCAACGATTTTTGAGAGGATTTTCACATCTAGGTTAAGAAGTGATATGGGTCTGTATGAACCCGGTTCTAGGGGGTCTTTACCCTTTTTTGCCAGTAGTTTTATGATAGCTTGGTTCCCCGAATGTAGGTATGCACCCCCTGCCCATATATGTTGATATACTTGGAGGAGAGTAGGTTCTAGTAGGGGTTGTAGGGTTTTGAAGAATTCGCTGGTGAATCCATCTGGGCCTGGGGCTTTGGACAGGGTTAAGTTGCGAATGGTTGTCGATATTTCAGGGATGGTGATAGGTGCGTTTAAGGTTTCTAATTGTGTTGGGGATAGTTTGGGTAAGGTTATTTTATCTAGAAAAGCGTGCGCAGTAGGTTTGTCTATGGGGTCTGGGGCATAAAGAGTGGAGTAGAATTTTTGCATGACTTTGTTAATCGAAAGTGGAGTGGCGTGTAGGGCGCCTGATTTGTCACGTAGGGACGTGATGTGAGTGGGGCGATATGGACCTTTGCATAATCTAGATAGGAGTTTTCCTGCTTTGTTTCCAAATTTATGAAATGTGGCATCTAAATGGGCCTTCTTGGTGTTTTCTAAGGTGTTTACCCAAGTGTCAAATTCCCTCTTCGCTGTCTGCCATTCAGAGCGTGTTGTTGGGGAGTCATTAATGTACATTTCTCGTTGTGCTTGGTGTAAGCGTGAGCTGGCCTCTTTGTATTTAGTTAGGGTGTTACGTTTAAAAGAGGTTGCATACGATATGATACGGCCCCTTAAGAAAGCTTTACCAGCGTCCCAGAATAGGTTGGGGTTGTGTATGTGTGGGGCGTTATTGGAGGAATATTCAGCCCATGCGTCAGAGATGTAGTTTTGGAAGTCAGTGTTGTTGTGTAGATAAGATGGGAACCGCCATAAGTTGGGGTGTGGGGGTAGGTCTAGATTGTCCAGTGTCACCTCAATAGGGGCATGGTCTGAGATAGTTATGTCGTGGATGGTGGAGTTCTGGAGGTAGGGGAGAATGTTGTCAGAGCCAAAGAGGTAGTCTATCCTGGTGAATGTTTTGTGAGGGTTGGAGTAGAAAGTGAACTCCCTGTCTGTTGGGTGGGAAAGGCGCCAAAGATCTTGGAAATGTGTGGATTCCATGGTGCTGGCCAGGAGGGAAGGGGGTGGTGGGTTAGTGCCCTGTTTTGGACGTTTTTGTGAAGATCTGTCGTCTATCTGATGGATGATGTCATTGAAGTCTCCTCCGATTAGATGAGGGAGATGTGGGTTATTTAGTATCCAACTGGATAATTCAGTGTAAAATTGTCTGCCTGGGTTATTGGGTGCATATACATTAGTTATGAGTAGTTCTTTGGAGCCTATTTTGATGTGGACCGTGATCAGACGCCCCTGAGCGTCGTTTTTCACAGACAGGACTGTGCACGGGAGGTTCTTGTGTATGAGCAGGAGAACGCCAGCTTTGCGTCCTGCTGCCTCTGAGCCTAGCACAGTGCCTACCCATAGTTTCTGCATGCGATGAAAATCTGAAGCTGGTAGGTGGGATTCTTGTATTAGTGCTATATCAGTTTTGAGACGTTTGAGATGCCTTAGGATTTTCATTCTCTTTTGGGGGGATCTTAGACCCTTTACATTCCATGAAGTTATTTTCATATCAGGGGGGTCGAAAGGGGGTATGTGCTGTTAAGTATGGTTTACTATTGTGAGGTAGGTATGATAGAGTGTCAGTTGTGTCCAGGGGCTTGATGTTGTTGTATGGGAGGGATAGAAAAAAGGAGGTGGATTTGAGTTGGCTAGGGCCGTGTGGGAGAGAGGGGAGATGGGGAGAGGGGTTAATCTGTAGGAGAGTCAACATAGGGGAGAGTATCACCAATAAAACAAATGAACATGGAAACTTCGCTTTTTTCCGCATGGAGTCACTGTGAGGGTCAACTCCCATTTCGGGACGGTAATGATAAAGCCCCAGAGAGCCCTTGGCCGTGAGACAGATGTTTATGTGGACACCAAGGGGTCGCATACATGGGGGAGGGGGAGAGGGGAGTGGTTGTCCGCACACAGTGAAGCCAGGAGGATGTAGAGAAAAACACTTAAAAATTGTAACTTGCTAGGATGAATCCTAAAAGGAGAAAAACATTTAAAATGGAAGAACAAACATATGTATAAGAGACATTATACATTACGTGTTGGTGAGGAACAGAGGATATGTGGAACCTGTGGGGGGACAGAAAATTTACTGTCCAAAAAAGAAGATGGTGGAAACCAGGTGAAGGTAGGTTTCTGGTTTCTGTTCAGCGGTGGGTGTAGCGATGCTGGTCCGGAACCGAGGGTCTGAATCGCTTGGGGGAGTCTTTGCGCGGGCTGCGTTGATCCAGGGAGCGGTTGATTGAAGTGCCTTTCGACGGGGTGTGTTGTTGGGCGTTGGGGAGCAAAGACCGCATGTAGGCTTCTGCTTCTGAGGGTTCCTGGAAAGATAGCTGGTCCCCGTTGGGTGTCTTGAGGCGTAGGATAGCCGGGAATGCCAGAGTAAATTTGATCTGTTGTTTAAAGAGTTCAGAGCATATCTGTTGGAAGGCCTTGCGCTTTTTTGAGACTTCGATGGAGTAGTCAGCAAAAATCAGGACCCTCACCCCGTCGATTTGAAGCGAGCGGGATTGTCGGAATTTTTGAAGAATTAGAGCCTTGTCAGAGTAGTTCAGATATTTGGCTATGATGGGCCGGGGGTTCTTGCGTTCTTCACTATATGACCCCATCCTGTGAGCGCGTTCCACCGTGCAATGGCCTGTTAGGCCTAGCGCCTCAGGTATGCGTTGGGAGCAAAAGTCCATTAGGGCAGATGCTTGGAGAGATTCGGGAATCCCCACGAATCGCAGGTTGCTCCTTCTGGACCTATTCTCCAAATCGTCGAGTTTTTGGATAATGTATTGGTTGGTTTTGTCTTGTGCTTGTTCCGTGGCTTGAGCTTGATACAACTCTTCTTCTATGCTTGATTGGCGATGTTCTAGCTCGTTTAGCCTAGTGTTGTGTTCTCCTAGCTGGGCCTTTATCTGTTTCATCCCCGCATTAACAGCCTTTTCTACCGAGGCAGATATCATGGGGGACAGAAGTGCTGCCACTGCCTGTGCAATGCGTTCAGTTTTGTGGTCCCCGGCGAGCTGTGGGGATGTAGCTGGCATGGAGAAGGCTTGTGGAGAGAGTATTTGAGGAGAGGAGGCCTGAGAATGTGGCTGGGCAGGGGAAGCCTGTAGGGATGTGTGTGGAGCTGTGCTTCCACTTACTTCCATCTCCGCCGTGTGCTGATGCTGCTGCTGCGCGCCTGTGTAGACTTCCGTGCAGGCCGAAGCCGGGGCCTCGATTTGCGGCAGGGCCGGCGGCGCCGTCAGGGCCGTGTTGGAGCGGGAGCCGCGGACCTCCACGAATCGGTCCATAGAGCGGGTACAGGTGCCCGAGGTGGTTGAGGGGGGTTTCTGGCTTCTGGGCCGGTTTTGTAGGCTGGTTTGGGCGTCCTCAGAGCGGGAGCTGATAAAGGGTGCAGCTACTCCATGCGGCGCCGGAACCGGAAGTGCCGCCATCTCATCTTTAAAAGGAGCCAAGGAATTTAGCTAAGGGAGAGTCTGCCTCTGTTTTAAGTAAGCCTGAAATACACTGTCTGCATAAGGCTTTGTTAGAGCCTGAGGACAATTTATTTTCACAATTGGGGCATTTTTTGCGGCCTGACTTGTCTTCCCTTGGGGCCTCCTTAGCCTGAAATAAAGAATAAACGATCTTAGCATCAGAAACCCTTTTAACCCTCTTTACAAAACACCCGTGCTGCAACCACCACTGCATATACCCGGGACTGCGAGGCATCCACCACCATGGGGTACTACAAATCCTAGACTTACAACAAAACCCCCCCCCCAAAAAAGAACACATTAAGGGCTTGCCCAGCAGCCTACCTGGGTTTGGCTGGTGCCTGCATCCATCGGACTGTCCTGGGGATTAGAGTCATGGTTATGCAATAGAGTTTTGTCTGTCAGCTTACCTGTCTCCATGTGTTGATCTCTAGAGACCAGCTGACTCTCACCTGACTGCTTTTATAATCTCTCCTCTAGCATGGCTCCACCCCAGCTCCTATCAGAGGACTCTATATTAACCTCTGCACTGCAGGCCAGCCCTGCTGATCAACCTTTGTGTGTTTGGCTTCCTGTTTCCTGCTTGCCGTGTGCTTTACGTTTGTTTCTGTTACCGACCTTGGCGTGTTCTCAACTATTCCTGTCTGCTCCTGACCCTGGCTTTTGGCGTGTCCCCGACTATCCCCGTTTGCCTGTGACCCTGAACCTTTGGCGTGAACTCTGTTGTCCTTGTCTGCTTGTGGCCCCGACCTTGGCTTATTCCCTTACTAACCCTATCCTCCTGTTGCCTACTGTGGGTGTGAGCTGGGGGACCCTGGGGGGGTCTCGACCTGGAGCCAGTTGCAGCCCAGTCCATCCTCACCAATAGAAGCTCTGGTGAACACCTGCTGGTTCTTAGACTCCGCGCCCTAGGGAATCTTACGCTCTAACCCCGGTGGGATCTGTGTTGGTGTTCCAGCGGCCCTGCCTTCCTTACCATCCTGACTTTCATCCGCAGCAGTCAGCCGTAGGGTCCACTACCTTGCGGTGCACTCCTGATCCCAACGGTGTGCATCTGTCACCTAGCCTCAAGGTGACCTGACAATTAGCCTCCATGGTCCCCCACTCAAGCACTGGATTCCGCCGCTAGTCCGGTATAGCTGGACGCTGGTCGGGATTTTGTAGGCTCAGCGCAAGATTTCCCCTTCTCCTTGTGCCTCTAGAGACCCGGAACCTTCGGCACACAGCGATGACGTGGTTCCGATGGAAATGACTCAAACGGCGTCTCCGACCCCCACCGCAACTACAGCAAGGAGCTGGGATGGAAAAATCCACCTACACCGCTCCTGGAGGGAACCTGCATCACCCTGCCACTGGCACACCTCGGCACTGGAAAGAGGCGGAGTAAGGGGTCTGCTCCCGTCAGCTGGACGGTACTCGAGCCCAAAATGAAAAAGGTAAGGACTAACCTGGAACCACCGAATAGGACCCGGTCCCCCTGTGTAGATGTAGTCCTTCTCTTGGTTCCTGGCAACATGTTCCTCCGACGGAGGAACTGTGGCAATGTGTTTCCTGTGTCGATGGGAGGGACTCCATCTCTCAAGGGCTGTCCTGGAAGACAACTGGTGAAAGCATGCTTTGTGCGGGTTGCCGAGCGTTCGGAAATGTGCAGATGCAAAAAGATGGCAACGCAAGCCATGCATTTTCAAGTGGGTTGATCTGCGCTTGCATACATGAATGAATAGTAACACAAGCGTAAACTGTTGCTACGCATTTTCAAAACAGTACAGCCCATGTTTTTTGTGCAAGTTGCCGTGTGTGTGGAAACGTGCAGATGCAAATGAATAGTAACGAAAGCATGATGCATGTTGCCACGTGTTTTCAAAACACATGGCAAAGAGCGTTTTTTGTGTGCAGGTTGCTATGCTATGAAATGTACAAATGCAAATGAAATGTAATGAAAGCACACAGTGCGCTTGCATCACTTGTGGATTTCCGTGCGTTTGGAAAGGCGCAGATGCAAATGAATGGTAACGCAAAGGCGACGCGCATTGCTGTTTTTCGAAGCACATGACAAAGCACGCATTTTCTTTGCAGGTTGCTGCACATTCGGAAATGTGTAAATGGCAACGCAATCGTAACATACATTGCTGCACATTTTTTAAACACGTGGTAAACAGTGTATTTATTTATTGCGGGTTGTTGTGCATTTAGAAACAGGCAGATGCAAACGAATGGTAATGCAAACGTGATGCACAATCCCATGCATTTTTGAAACACACGGTAAAGCGTGCGTTTCCTTGCAGTTGGAAACAGATGTGAACTCAGTTTAAATAGTAACGAAAGTGCTAAGTGCATTGCTGGCATTTAGAAACACACAGCAAAGTGTTTTTTGTGCAGGTTGCCATGAATTCAGAAACACGCACATGTGAACCCAGCCTAAATGGCACAGTGAGTGTGTTTGGTGGACATTGCCATGGGTTTTCTGTGTGGGTTGTATAGCGATACCCCCGAAGGAGCTGCTTGTCTTTTAGTCTGTTACTCTGCCTCTCAACCCTAATAACAGCCTCAGTCCCCTCTGGCACACGCAGCAATAGTGTAAGTGCAATGACAAATGAGAAGCACACACGTTATGATAAAACACAGAAATTGTCTTTACTGTAATATTTTCTGTGGAAAAATAAACAGTGAAGATTATTATTAATATCTAATATTCTTGTATCTCAGAGGCGCTTCTAGATGAATAGCATTGATAGTCAAACTGACTTAAAACAAAGTGTGAGTTTATTGTCACACAATTGGCATCATAAATACAATGTAAAAAATATAATAGTTCAGTTCAGTGTAGGTAAAAATATATGTAATAGAATAAAAAGTTATAAAGCTGTAATAAGCTTATGAAAGCATGTGTGCTTCATGGATGCTGCCCTCCTGTCTCCATGCTGTCTTGTGTGTCGTCCAAAAAGAAGCAGGAAATGACGTTCTCAGTCTTCTGGCAGAATTGACAGCTGTCCCAACTTATCAAAGTGTCTTGTGAACATGTCAGATTCATCTATCCTAGTTGCTGTGTGTGTGTGTCTGTGTGTGTGTGTGTCCTTCAATATGGAAGCATTGGCTTTATATGTTACATGTGAACGTGTGAACGTCATAACCTCACACGGTTGTGGAAAATTTTATTTATGTATATTGTCAGATGCCCCCCAGTGTCTGTTTTGCTGCAATACTCTCATTTGAGGGTATTCGCACATACAGATGCTGGTGGAAGACCATTGGATGCGGAAACCTTCCCGTGGACACGGCGGATCTGTTTACCTTTTTAAGGATGTCTGTTTATGTCTCTCCAAGGAACTGGCCACTCCATGGCGACTGCATTTCAACTCCTAAGTAAACAAGTTTGCGTACCTTGGGAACCATAGTATAACCATACAATATTATGGCCCACTGGGCCATGGTATAGTACGGCTCGCATCACTGGTAGCAGTGGGAATGTGCACACGGCTGTGTTCAAAGCCATGTGCTTGCTGCATGGTTTTGCACACCACCGTCTGCACTCGTCACTACTGCTTTTATATTTGATTATATGCATGTGTGTCATTGGTTCTTTTGAATGAATACAAGTGTCTGATTGGCTGATTCTGAAGTCAGCAGCCTCTTTTGTTATCCATGTGTTTAGTATAAATAAAAGCCACTTGGCTATTTTGCTCAGGATTTTAGACGGAGCTTGAAGTGATACCAACGTCTGTTTGTGTTACTTGGAGAGATAAATGAGCGCGCTTTCCCGGCATTATATAAGAGAGCTTTTTGTGCTTTTAAGCGCAAAGAAATTATATGCTTATAGGGAGAAGCTTAGATTTTCCCCGACAACACCAACTTAGAACCTTGTATGGCACATATTCATTTATGCTAACTTCAGCAATATGCTATCCAAAAGAAGATTCTAACTCATATATGGCATACGATTGACAAGCCCACATGTAACACTCCCTACTTGAAGTAATATGCTGATCATGTAATGTCATATAATCAAACATCGATATAATATTAACACATTTTACCAACTTTACATTAAGTAACTATATACTAGTACTTATTAATATGACTGGAACTACAAACTAACTTAACAAGATATAATCCACAATGTATATTCCTTTAGCTACGTTGACACGTGTCTGTTTTTGTCTTCTCATGACATTCTATACCAAGATACCTTAAATGTCATACTCAAATTGGCTACACCAGAAAAATCCAGCAATGCTCAGCTTTAGAAGAAGAATCGTGTCAAATAAATTGATCAAGGTCATTCACACATACTCTATTTATTATGATTAATCATAAAACCAAAATTTGTTTTGCAAGCTTGCCATGAATATAATATAACACCTATAAGTGCCGAATTATGAATTTGGAATAATATTCTAACAAACAGTAACAGTATATAGTCAAGTAATCAACTAGAGATCAGTAACTGAGATTTAAGAGCAATAGAGCTTGCAATCCTATATTCAAGTTGCTTTCAGGGGATTTCAAACCTGAGAATGTCCTCAAGAGCAGAGGCACACTTTAATGGTAAATAAAGCACAAGATGACACTTCAAATTAGATTGGTTACCCATCTTCAGATTGGCTCTATGAGACCAGGCAGGAGGAGAGCAGGAGCGACTTCCTTTGTGTCAGGCCTCTCTCTACCATCCCCAGACACCACAGGCCCAACTTTACACACCTACTAAAGTCAGCAAGTAATGGCTTAACTTTATAGGTAGATAAACTGTCCCACACACCCAAAACATATGCAAAGCCCTGAATGTGTGTGTAATTATCCGTATGACCCTAACAGCTTCAGTCCTTTTTGAAGCAAAGATAAGCTGTGGTGTCTTCAGCTAGCCACTTTTGTTGGTGCACCTTTAACTCCTGGGTAGCAGGGCAAACAATATAACTGGCCCAGATTATCAAGTGAAACACACAGGATTTTGTTGTAGTACTACAAGTGTCAGCAAGATGACTAACGGCAAAGATGTTTGAATACAGTGTTCAAATAACTCTTTATGCAATGCAGTGTCTCTGTTCCCTGCAGATGGGCAGAAATGCCTTCTCACAAAATCCTGCGATCAGGGCCCAAGCAAACCTCTAAGACCAGGCAGGCTTTCATGGCGACCCAACTGGTCCTCTCACACTGGAGCGGTTTACCGTTGGTGAAGATGCACCTCAATATTCACCTGGGATCCCCCCTCTCAGGCTGGACGTCCCAACTCGCAGTGGAGGCCTGAATCACGCAGGGAGATCATCTGAGAGAGACAGCACCTCTCCCTCAGGTCTGGTCTGGTCTCTTTACTCCCTCATGGCTGACTGAACTTTACCTCAGGAAAAAAAAAAGGAGTCTTAATTTTCTGTCAGCAAAGCCTGCTGAGATTTGTATTTCTCCCTGTATACCAGTCTGTGGGGCCGTTTTGTGTGGGAACTGTATGTCCCAGGATCCATTGCTGCTCTCCCTGCAGTTCAGTACAATCTCTTCCATTGGCTGTTGTAACTGTGCCTTTAATTGGTTTTCCTCTTCCGGCCAATAGGGGCACAAGAGAGGCCACTGAATGCAGAGCTCTGTGTGTGTCAGCTCACATTACATTAACTCAGTCAGAAAACAGGAAGGGGGGGGGGGGTGAAAAATCCCCCTTACAACTGCTAGCAGGCAGCTCTCCCTAACTCAAGCTGGAAAGACGGTGTACATCATTCTGGACAGCTTGGCGGGATTGCGGGTTATAGAGTGAGACACCCGCTACACTTGCATGAGCAAGCATGCATGAGTGCCCTCTTAGCAAGCGGCAGTGGGGGGGGGGAAGGAGGAGGATAGGGGCTGCTCTCTGAAAAAACATTACACAGAGTAAAAAGGCAAAAATACACCTTTAGAATCACTTTAATTTTCTGACTAAAGTTCCACTTCCTCCTTGTTTCCTATTCACAATAGAGAGGAATAGACTATGGGTGGTGGTAACAATTCCATTTCTCCCCTTTCACCACCCACACATGAAGGCCCAGAAACACCCCGAGGAACCCTTAGACCCACCCACAGATGCTACAAGTGAGTCCCATAACCTACCCTAAAACTACAGAGGCTCAAAGGATCACAGGACATGTAGTATCAGGACTGGTGAAGGAAGGAAACAGGAAGTTAGAGAAGTTTGAAATTCAGCTAGGAGGAGGAGTGACATCAGACACAGAAATCTGCTTTATACAGCTTAACAAGGTTTTCTTTAAAGATGTCAAACTCATTGAATCGCTTACAGCATGCCTAAAGCCTCATACACATGATAGGACTTTGTACAAACTTTCCCTTGGATTTTTGTACAAAGGGCGTTGGCCATAAGTTTGTATTGCATACACACGGCAGAACTTTTTCAGCCAACTTTCACCAAATCACATGGTTTTTCAGCTCTTTACCACCACCCTTTGGTCAACTTCTGTATTGTTGTCTGATAATGTGTCAATCTCGCCGCTTTTATCATTCACATAGGGTGGGAGGGCAGGGATTCCGATAAGCCCCTCACCCGCAGACCCCGACAACCAACGGCCAGGGTTGTTGGGAAGAGGCCCTTATCCTCATCAACATGGGGACAAGGTGCTTTGGGGTGGGGGGGCAGGGCACCCCCCCTCCCCCAAAGCCCACCCCCCCATGTTGAGGGCATGCGGCCTGGTACGGTTCAGGAGGGGGGTGCTCGCTTGTTCCCACCCCCTTTCCTGACCGGCCGGGCTGCGTGCTCGGATAAGGGTCTGGTATGGATTATGGGAGGGGGCCCACGCCGTTTTCTCGGCATAGGGAGTTCCTCTTAAAATCCAAACCAGACCGGTATTCCCCCAGAGGGGAACTCCCTCTCGCACCCGCCGCAGTAGGAAAATGTGTTTTTCCTATTGCAGCCAGCGCGATATGTACAGTACCCTGTCGCCGAGAACCAGATTCTCACGGCTGCGCACTGTAGTTTGTACAAAAGTCCGATGGTTTTGTGTACACACGATCGGACTTTGCTCCATCTGACTTTTGTTGCCGGAAAGTTTGTGCATTCGCACAGCCAACAAAAGTCCGATGGAAACAGAAAAAGTTTGTCCAATGGGGCGTACACACGGTCTGATGTTGCTCCAAAACAACTAATTTGCATGTTTGTTGTCAAAAAGTCCGATCGTGTGTATGGGCCTTAACTGATACTGTTGATAAACACAATACGGTCTGGGAGCTTTGGCATCTTATTGAAGATCCAGCATAAAGGGACCTTCTAGATAGATATCAGTACCTGCCTCCCAGAGGGCGATCAGTGTTCTGGAAAGTGGAGAGCTCTGCATTTTCTTTTCACTCTTTCCATTTCTTCTCTTTTTACTCGGCTTTTGATTTACTTAACATATTCATTGTTGAGATGAATATGATATCTGGGTTGACATTAGTACGCCTGAGTCATCTGAACAATTATACTTTTATTTATGTGATAGAGTCTTGCGAGCTACCCAAAAAACAAAACAAATTATATATGTACTAGAAACAGTGTGTGTGTTGGTGTGTGTTTGTGTGTGTTATTCAAAAGACCAGCTGCTAGCACTGATCACATCCCCATATGCAGAAAAATCAACATATAAAAAAAAAAAAAAAAAAAAAAAGAGTGCAGCGCTGAATCATGAAATATAAACAAAAATCATTGAATCAAACATGTAACGTGCATAACTGTCCATGCAATAAAGTGCAAAAAAGTCCATATTAAAACAGTGAAAATTCCACAAACGGATGTTGATTGATAAACAACTAAAAATATTGAAATCCTATGTAAAACTTCCAGGCCACCAACGAATCACCTCACTCGTGCTCCCGCCAATGGCTATTGGCTCACCTCTGGGAGTGTGACCCCCCCAAACTAAGCAGGGTCAGAAAAAGCCTGTGAGCCACTCCAGGACTCAGTGAGATATATAACACAGCTGGCTCCTAAACTTCTCTCAAGATCTCCTCAGGATGTAAGCAGCAGAGTATATGCAGAGAAAAAGACTCCAATAGTGCTTGAATTGTTTAAAACACTTTAACATGCATTCGTTAAAATGTACAGGGTACTCGTAATATGCGGGTGCTTCCAGCACACCACACTAGTATTACACACTAGGACATGGCTTTCAAATGCAACATAGAGCCCCACATCCAAAATATCGATCAGCTCCTCAAAAATCTCTACCGAGCCCGAGTGCCTTCAATGTCCTAGCCCCTCCCCTACTATTGGAGTCTTTTTCTCTGCATATACTCTGCTGCTGACATCCTGAGGAGATCTTGGGAAAAGTTTAGGAGCCAGCTGTGTTGCATATCTCACTGAGTCCTGGAGTGGTTCACAGGCTTTTTCTGACCCTGCTTAGTCGGGGGGGGGGTTGCACTCACAGAGGTGATCCTATACCCATTGGGGGGAGCACGAGTGAGGTGATTCGTTGGTGGTCTGAAAGTTTTACATGGGATTTCAATATTTTTAGTTGTTCAATCAACATCCATTTGTGGAATTTAAACTGTTTTAATATGGACTTTTTGCACTTTATTGCATGGACAATTATGCACTTTACATGTTGTTTGATTCAATGATTTTTGATATTTGTTTATATTTCATGATTCAGCGCGGCACTCATATTAATTATACTTTTATTGTTCTGTTCTTACCCTCCTGGGTGGATATGCTATGCTACAATAATCCTTCTAGTAAGGAACACGCTGCTTTGTAAGTTGCTTTGAATGGCGATCTCTGAACAGTGAGTTCCTTCTTCCGTCTGTTCTTGATGCTGGTTTATTGACTGCCAGATAATGTCCTAGATGTAATCTACCTGTGTGGTATATTTCTTTACCAATATGAAATGTAAGATAAAAGTGATCTCGCGCAGTCAAATCTATTCACACATATTGAAGTGACTTATGCGTATATAAAGTGCATAGCAATCAATGACATCACAATAAATGTATATTATAAAGGATGAATCTATAGATTTAAGGTGCTCTCTATCTGTGCAATAAAAGTGAAACATCAGAGATGAATAAGTGAAGGGCTCAGTTCAAGCAGTAAAAACTGCATAAAGCGACTTAGTGAATAATAAAGTGAGTTGGTCAAAGTTCGTGTATATCTTCATAGATGATCTCCTGTTAGCATCAGTCTCTCAGAACTCTCCCCTTAGTATATATTAAAACAAGCGTTGCTTATTGGTATCAAATTGTAGATCTGTGTACAGCGTCAAAGTGAAGCCCAGATGGTCCTCATTCATTTACCTCGGCTAGGACAATTTCCTCTCAGCTCCCATTACAGCTCTCTAGCCTGTCACAATATATACCACCGAGGCACAAATGGCCCGGTGGTACAAGAGGAATAAGGAAGAAAGCCTCCAATAGTGTAGTATATTAGATAATAAAATGTGAATTAATTAAGGGCTTCAAGGTGTACTCTTACATAAAATCATATAAAAACAAGCTAAATACAGATACAGCGGCGTCTAGGGCGCCTCCTCACGTGACTTCCAGTTTACGTCTCTCCACGGCCACTCCCTACGTGTTACGTCACTGCTCGTGACTTCATTTATTATCTAATATAATCTAATATACTACATTGGAGGCTTTCTTCCTTTTTCCTCTTGTACCACCGGGTCATTTGTGCCTCGGTGGTATATATTGTGACAGGCTAGAGAGCTGTAATGGGAGCTGAGAGGAAATTGTCCTGGCCGAGGTGAATGGATGAGGACCATCTGGGCTTCACTTTGACGCTGTAAACAGATCTACAATTTGATACCAATAAGCAACGCTCGTTTTAATACATACTAAGGTGAGAGTTCTGAGAGACTGATGCTAACAGGAGATCATCTATGAAGATATACACGAACTTTGACCAACTCACTTTATTATTCACTAAGTCACTTTATGCAGTTTTTACTGCTTGAACTGAGCCCTTCACTTATTCATCTTTGATGTTTCATTTTTATTGCACAGATAGAGAGCACCTTAAATCTATAGATTCATCCTTTATAATATACATTTATTGTGATGTCATTGATTGCTATGCACTTTATATACGTATAAGTCACTTCAATATGTGTGAAAAGATTTGACTGCGCGAGATCACTTTTATCTTACATTTCATATTGGTGTAGTATGAACACTTTTTAGATTTTGCTGCTATCTTTATAGATATCATCACACATCTTTCATTTTTAAGCACACTTACTGTATTTACTCAACCGTAGCGCGGAGGACACATCCACTTTTATATTTCTTTACCGTTTCATGCAGAATGTTGTACAAAGGGTTTTAACAATTTTTATACTTGATTTGTTGTAGCCGTATTAGTGCAATTGTGACAGAGAAAATTGAGTACTGTCCGTGATACTTTTTTTATTTGCACTAACATACAATTTTTCAGGACAAGCTTTCGGGGTATGTCCCCTTCTTCAAGGTACTGCTTGGACCTTGAAGAAGGGGACATACCCCGAAAGCTTGTCCTGAACAACTTTTATAAAATTTTTTTCAAATTTTATCTATATAAAAAAAAAAAAAAAAATTACTCCGGCAAGAAACCTGCAGGCTAAATCGTGATATATAGCCATATTTTACCTGGGTGAAATTTTCACAATAAGCCATGTCCCAAGGATGGTGACCACAGAATGAAGGGTATGGATGTGGCAAGTCATCAGAACAACAAACAACCCCACTGCAGCTCCACACCACTGTTTCACATGTGAACCTGCAAATGAGACAACATTTTAGCTTTTTAAAAATGAAAAAACTGCTGCACTTATTTAGATATGACTTCTATACAAAGTTTAGTTTAAAAAAATAAATATTGGGACTTACCTATAATATTCCATATCTTGGCGTATCGTACAGGACACACAGGCTGGATATTCTCAGACCTTGGGTGATCGATCACCTGAAGTTAGTCTGACCTTGGCAAAGCTTTGTTGGACATGCCTCCTGGGCGTACTTCCTATAACCCTACCCCATAAGACCAATTTTTTAACAAGCAATGCAGAGTAACACAAGAACAGAGGAGAGGATGGCCTGTGTTCTGTACTGTACCCCATAATATGGAATTTACAGGTTAAGTCAAAATTCCTTTCATCTTACTCGAACAGTACAAGACACAGGCTGGATTTTCATAGTATTTGGGATACCCCTAAATAATGAATGAGAAGAGTGGGAAACAACTGAACTATGCCAACAGGCCCAACAACAGCCAACTCAGAGTGCTGCTGCAAGAACCTTGCAACCGAAGGCTGAATCCGCATTAGCTTGGATTCCACCTAGTAGTAATTTGGAGACGGTATGAACTGAAGATGAAAGCCTTACAAGCAGAGACACAGACAGACAGAGAGGCTTTATGTCAGAATGCCCACAAAACACCCAGCGATCTAGTGGAGTGAGCACTAGGGCTGCAACTAACGATTTGTTTCATAATCGATTAGTTGGCCGATTATTGTTTCGATTAATCGGTTAGTGACCTTTAAAAAAAAGTGTGGTGTACAATTTAGTTAATATGTAAAGTTTTAAAAAAAAAGTCAATTTATTCTTAAATCTTTCTATGCAGTGGTAAATATAAATAACCAACTATATGGTTAAGGAGCAAATTCTCTAATTCACTCTGAGAATGACAAAAGAGATATACTGTATATACTATTAGGAGGGGGTATACTGTATATACTATTAGGAGGGGGTATACTGTATATACTATTGGGAGGGGATATACTGTATATACTATTGGGAGGGGATATACTGTATTTACTATTAAAAAGGTGAATCTGGTAAATATCAGAATCTGAGATCAAATTTTTTTATTTAAAAGAAAAAAAAAAAAAAGTTAACCACTTAAGCCCCATGCCATTTGGCTGGCCAGAGACCAGAGCACTTTTTTGCGATTCGGGACTGCGTTGCTTTAACTGACAATTGCGCGGTCGTACGACGTGGCTCCCAAACAAAATTCACGTCCTTTTTTTTTCCCCACAAATAGAGCTTTCTTTTGGTGGTATTTCATCACCTCTTTGATTTTTATTTTTTGCGCTATAAACAAAAATAGAGCAACAATTTTGAAAAAAAAAAAAACGCATTATTTTTTACTTTTTGCTATAACAAATATCCCCAAAAAATATATAAAAATAATTTTTTTCCTCAGTTTAGGCCAATACGTATTCTTCTACATATTTTTGGTGAAAAAACGCAATAACCGTTTGATTGGTTTGCGCAAAAGTTATAGTGTCTACAAAACAGGGGTTAGTTTTATGGCATTTTTATTAATTTTTATTGATTTTTATCATGACTGCGACAATATGGCGGACAAATCGGACAATTTTGACACATTTTTGGGACAACTGTCATTTTTACAGCGATCAATGCTAAAAAATTTTATTGATTATTGTAAAAATGACACTGGCAGTGAAGGGGTTAACCACTAGGGGGCTAGGGAGGGGTTAAGTGTGTCCTAGGGAGTGATTCTAACTGTGGGGGGGAGGGGCTGTGTGAGACACATCACTGATCATAGCTCCCGATCACAGGGAGCTATGATCAGTGACAGTGTCACTAGGCAGAATGGGGAGATGCTTGCATTAGCATCTCCCCGTTCTTCCTCTCCATGAGACGATCGCGGGTATCCCCGCAGACATCGAGTCCGCGGGACCCGCGATCCTACTCACGGAGCTTGTGGCAGGGTCTCGGCGTGCGCGCGACCACACAGCAGCAAATTAAAAAGGGATGTACAGGTACACCCATTTGCCCAGCCGTGCCATTCTGCCGACGTATATGTACATGCGGCGGTCGGCAAGTGGTTAAAGACTGTTTTGTCGATTTTCAGACAGAACTGTAATATATTATATGCTGGCCATACAAAAACAATGTCTTCCTTCAAAAAAAAAAAAAAAAATAATTTTAAGAACGTTTTGTTCGATTTTCTAATTGTTAGTGGGGTCAAATCGATGGTTTTCAACCACAGTGATGGAAAAATTTATAAATAGAAAACTTCTTGGTGAAAGGAATTTTCAGACAGTGAATGTGTTTTTTGTTCAGAAATTACATTCATTTTAAAAACAGAAATGTTAAAAGCAAGTGAAAATTTCAAACAACATTCTTTCATTCGGTGAACGTACAAAGATTTTTCGTATGAATATTCTCATCTGAAAATTGATACGTGTATGGCCAGCATGAGGCTCGGTACACACCTATGCAGTTTGCTTTTGATCTGTTTCTGCAGTGCTTTTTGCTGTGCGTTTGATTTTTGAGCATGTGATTTTGCTGCGATTTGCGTTTTTGCATTTTTTTTTGGCCAATTTGTTGTTCGGCAGATTAAAAAACACAAATTGCTGCAAAAAGGCATTAAATGCTTTTCTGCAGCTTCTCCATTGAAGTATATTGAACCAAAAAAAGCACCGATTCGCATTAAAAAAAGTCCCTGACCCTTTCCAAATACGCAGCAGCTGAAAAAAGCATAGATGTGAACTTGTCCCATAGGAAACCATGTAAATGAACTGTAGTGCGTTTATGCAAAAAGCACCAAAAAACCCATGTGTGAACCAGGCCTAAGACATTTAGTAACATAATGGGTTAAAACAACTAAAGCTAGCCCTTTATAGTACAAAGAAAGCAGATAATCGCTACTATAAAAAGGGGGTTCATTTTTTTATTGTGAAACAAATATTTACAGTAGCGATTATTTGCTCTTTTTGTACTATAAAAGGCTAATTTAAGTTTTTTTTTAACCCCATTATGTTAGTGGCTGATTAATCGATTATGAAAATAGTAATCGATGAATTTCATAATCGATTAGTTGTCGATTAATCGATTAGTTGTTTCGGCCCTAGTGAGCACACAATAGTGCTTAAAGTGTTTTATCCTTTGGAGCATAAGCTTGTGAGAGGAGTAGTTTTATCCACCTAGCAAATGTGGATTTTGAAGAAGGCCCTTTACAATGACCTGTCAGTAGAATGAAGCAAGTCCATCTTTCTGACAGAAGCTGTGGCTTTCAGATAAATTCTGATATCACTGGCAAAATCCTCTCTTTGGGGTTCTTAGATGCAGGACACATAGAAGACAGTCTTCATTAAGGTCGAGGGTTCATACCACCTTAAGTAGAAAGGTAGGCCTTTGGGCGCAAGACTACTTTATACTTGTGAATGAATCCTTAAAAGACAGCCCATAGCTCAGATACATCTGACAAATGTGATAGCCAATAAGAAGACCACCTTGCAGGAGAGATCATCCAAATACCCTAATGGGATTCAAAGGGTGGTTTCTGCAGAGGAGCACCAACTGAGGTTTCCAAGGAAGCACAAGGTGATGCAACGTGGGACTAATCCAATAAATGGTAATCATTCTGCGTAAAGTGAAGTGAAGATCCCCACTCACCAGATGCTGTTGACCCCATTTGCCTTATGACAGGAGTGTCAAATATAGCTTATGATGGTCCCCGTGACCAGGATGTATCCCCCGATCGCTCTACAATAGCCTCTCCTCGCAGTGGTTGAAGGAATAAGATTCAGTGGAAGAAAAAAAAAACAAAAAAGGAAGAAGAGCAAAACTCCTCATAGCATAACAATTTATATGGTAGTTTATTAAAACCTCCGTAAGAGGGCTAACATACACTAATTCAAAAATCCCAACAATGCATGCATTCGCACTGTGTGGTGGAAGCAAGAGCCCGCCTCGGCATTAGCATGCGTTCCACCTACACTCAACGCCTTTTATCAGGTCTTCAGAAGCTGGAAGTCACGGTGCATGTCTCAGTAATATATACACTCCCTGCTGTCCAAAGGTCTGTCCATGAAAGTTCAATGTGCAAATCAAATGGCAATCCCGGGAATACTGTAATTGATCCCCAGTACAAGGGGTTACTTGTGGAGGGAGAGGGAAAGATCCCACCTAGCACAGGAAACACATGATCCACATTATAAAAGACCACCCATAGGCCATTTCCTTTCAGTATTAACCTTTCAGATAAAATAAACTTCCATTGGTGCAACTAATTTTCTTTACATAATTATTTCTACAAAACAAGGGGCGGGGGGACTGATGCCATCCTGAAAGATTCCTGAAAAAAAGAGCGTTAACAGGTAATAACCCTGTTTTCTCCCAGTCATCTTCCAGGACGGCTTACAGAGAGGACAAAATAGAACTACCTGATCAGGGCGGGACCACAGCTTTTAGCACCTTCCTCCCGACAGCCTGCGTTTCTGGTTAGAGAACAGGTAATGTTTCACGAAGGTTTGGAAGCTGGATCCGTTAGCCGTTTAGCAGATCTTGGACTAAAAAGGTCAGCGGTTCTTTTTCCAAGAAGTGGCCCCTGCTGATTTTTTCTAGAGGAAACAGAGATGATGCCTGGCAAGCTGGGTGTTTGGAAAGGAACTGGGTAAGAATGAACCTTACAATTTTATGAATGGCAGGTGGACTGCCCAAAGAAGAAAGTCTGACTTCACATGGCACACTGTAATACTGGTGGTAAGCTATGCCGATCAATACTTTAGGAGATGGAGCCTGTAGCAGTTAAAGAACATTTACATTGACTCGTTATACATGTTCTGTTAGGGTGGCTGCATAAAAGAGATAAACTGATGTTTTTAACATATACAGAGTACTGAACAAACATACCCAGTCAGGTATAAGGGTCAGAGTGAGAGCAACACGCAATGCCACATCTACAGGTCATATTCCTGTCCATTAATGCTGTAAGGTCCGCATCACACAAGGGAGCTGTCTAAATCTGCAGCAAAAAATGGACTGTTATACCACCGGTCATGCCAGATTATAGTACTGTATAAATCCTAAACCCTAGGAAAGATTATAGTGACCATACCAATCCAAATAAAGGGCTCAGTGTTGCAATCGATATAGCTTTACATATTCTATAACTACAAAATGTTAAGACATCCCAGGAGGAAGAACCCCAAAAAATACGTAGCCTATAAAAAATAAAATATCTTGTAGTGTACAAAAGGCTAGTATTCATACCACAAGAAAACTTAAAGCACCTTCTGCCACAAGGGGCAACACATAAAAAGAACGTATGTAATAATAATAACAAAAATCATATATAAAGTAATGGTTTGTGGAATTTCTATGTCCTTATAGCCCTAAGGATATTGCATAAAAGATACCCAGGTAAGGTCTCAGCAACCAGAAATGTTCTCTGGCTACTTTCACACTGAAGCATTGTGGGCACTGGCGGTAAAGCGGCGCTATATTTAGTGGCGCGTTACCGTCGTTTTAGCGGCGCTATTTGGCCACTAGCGGGGCAGTTTTAACCCCTGCTAGTGGCCGAAAAAGGGTTAAAACTGTCCGCAAGGGTTTGGAGCGCTGCCTCATTGTTTTCAATGGGAAGGGGCGCTTTAGGAGCGGTAAATACACCGCTCCTACAGTGCTCCAAAGATGCAGCTTGCAGGACTTTTTAGACTGCCCTGCAAGCGCATCGCTCCAGTGTGAAAGCCCTCGGGGGTTTCACATTGGAGTGCATTGAGCGGCTCTTTCAGGGCGCTTTGCAGGCATTATTTTTAAGACTTTAGCGCCTGCAAAGCGCCTCGGTGTGAAAGGGGCCTAAACCATTTACATACCTGCTGTCTATGAACATTAATGCATTAAGAAAACCTATTGCTGATTGCACAAGACAATGTAAAGGTCAGGTAAAAGCCTCCCAATTCATACAGCCACATATATAAATGAGAGCTAAACTTCAAGCAGGTCATTTGAACTATTAGGCTCCCTTTCTACTAGTGCGACTTGCCATGCGACCCCGGACACAAAGTCGCATGACAAGTCACTGCCGTATATTACAATGGCACCCATTCCAATCGATGCGACTCAGTTTCAGCAACCTAGAAAAGGTCCCTTGCACTACCCCGATGCAACCTCTGATGCAACCCTGACCCAGAGATAGAAGTTGGATCAAAACTGCACCCAAAGTCGCATTTCAAATCACGCGACCTTGGGGTCGCAACAGTGGAAACGTAGCCTCAGAGAGTCAATATATTAGATTGCATATGAGACATGAACCACCATGGTACCAAAAAACACAAGCATAAACTCCAATGTTGTGTATTTAGAGTTATAACACAGTTTGAGAAGTATGAGGACAGAGAGAGTATTTATCTAATACCCCACACCCAGCAATTGTTATGCAATTCATGTCAATGCCACAAAGCCAACAATTCCTATAATCACATGTCAAAGATATAGCCTAGTCTCTGGCTACCAATCCATTATACATCTGTATGGTGGAACCCAGGGAGCTCCGGATGACAGAAGTCTAGGCACACAAACTGGAGTGCATAGCAAATACTGTTACCCCATAATAATAGGTACAGCTTCAGCTCCTAGACATAACCAAATATTTTATTTGGAACAGAAGCAAAAGTGGGTCTCCTTAAACAACATATTTAAACAATGTACCTGTATTTATTTGGCGTGTAACACGCACCCCAAGTTTAGGAGGGAATTTTAAGGAAAACAATTTTAGGAGAGAAGGAAAAAAAAAACCTTACATTTAAATGCCCATCAATGCAGCCTTATCAGTGTCCATCTGCAGCCTTGTCAGTGTAGCCTTGTCCATCATTGCAGCCTTGTCAGTGTCCAGCTGTAGCCTTTTCCATCATTGCAGCCTTGTCCATCATTGCAGACTTGTCAGTGTCCATCTGCAGCCTTGCCCCTGTGTCATTTACTTGTCAGTACACTCCTGTTTAAAAATGGCGCCGCCGTTCTCGGCAGCCTCCGGCTGCTCTTGGTGGCTTTCAGCGGCTCACACGGGACTGCGAGAGGCTCACAATCAGCGGGGGATCGGCGTATAACACGCACCCACAATTTTCCCCTGATTTTAAGGGGAAAAAAAGTGTGTGTTATATGCTGATAAATACGGTATATTAACAGTGATTACTGTAGACTTGCTTGCTTTATATAGCTCACACTAAGGTGGGAGAAAGACAAAGCCTCCCAGATCATAACAAGTACAAATCTAGTGATAAATGAAAGCTTCTGACACTTTTGCATAAGCCCTGAAGTGTGCAACTAAAGCAATCAGAAGGCCAACACCTTGCAGGTATTATTGAGCAATCATTAAACCTGGGTTTGTCCATGCAACCATTGCATGGAGGTTATGCCTAGGAGTCTTGTCAACTGAATGTTGCCGGATCCACATCTAATGTTTCCAGTTCATCATAGGAGTGGGTTATTGCCCAAATCCAAGTACAGAAAGTCCTGATTAAACCACAGCAGACCCCACTAGGCTGTCACCTCCCCTTGCTGAAAACAAAGAGTGTAATTGATGGAGTAAGCACATGGAGTAAGCAGAGCCCAGTACAAGCGTGACCTAAGTGTAGGAAGGAGTTAACAGGAGTTAACAGGTTGCAGCTTCTGCTGATCTCCCAGTTTGCCAGCATCAGCTCTGCAGATTGCAGGTGTAATATTATCACACTAAATGGTGGAGAGGAACACAAAGCACATTCACCCTGTGTTTGTAGGAGGCATGCAAACATCCACAGAAACCAATACCTAAAGAGAGGAACCCGAGTACATGGTTTGGCTTTGCAGACCAAATGGAATCTGCAGTAATACTCCTGTGAAGATCAAGGACTGCATCATCCCCCACCTGTTCGTGCTCCCTCCCTGGTGTCCACTGATGGCACCAGTGAATACTAACACAACCACCCTATAGCTGTCCATTCAGGAGGAACTGCAGCATTCTGTTTTGGCTTACCAACATAGTTCACCTGCCTCAGCAGACAAACGCCCCCTTCCCCCATCTGGAAGTAGTCAGGGACCTCTGCTCCAGCCATGCAGTACTCCCTCCAAAAGAGATTTGGGGAAGCCAGCGGCTGTGATCCATCCATATTAATAAGCAGTAAACATTGGGAGCTCAGCCAGCAAAAGATATGGTGGTTGACCAAATGTGAGTAAGGGAGGGCTCCCCTAGAGCCTCAGTGCCATCGTAAAAAGCTGCTTCTCCTGCGGCGGATAAGGAAGCTTTGTGAAATTTAGGACAAAAATTTGTCATTCCTTTATCAACACTCTGTAGGAATCCTTTTAAAAGAGCCTTACAGCACTGGAGCTGGTGTCCAGGCATTAGATAACCTGTACTTGCAGGCTGTGCATCTGTCCCATCCCTTGTCCTACGGAGAGAGGAAACAAGGTGGTATGAGCTTTTTACAAGGAGAGACAGGGTGCAGACGATCATACTATGACCAAGAGCCCCACCACCAGTAGGGAAATAGAGGGATTATACACACACAGCCAGAATCCCAAGTCCAGCCCTGCTGGTCTGAGGATAGTACAGAGAATCCACCCAAAACCCCTGGTGCTCCCTACACCAGTGAGTAAGAGAAGAGGAACCCTCATTTGCCTCTTTTACCTTAGGGCCAGACTCTGCAGGTGTCCCAGACCTGCTTCCCTGTATACAGTCTCCTCTCTGGTGACTTACCAGCACAGGCCAAAATGACTTTCAAATTGAAGTAGGGATGTGATGGGAAAAGGGGAAGGGGAAAGGGGTAATGGAACAAGTCACACCTGGATGTGGTCAAGTAAATTACGTGACCAGCATTGGAAGCCGGAACATTAGGAAGTGTATTTCCAACATATAAGTTGGTTATAAAAGTTTGGCGATCAGTGAAGATCGAAATGGGTTATAGGGGGGGTTACGGAGTTTTCACCTATATGGCAGAATGGGCAGCTACAAGAACTGAAGGCTATAGAAGTAAACCGGATCTGGGAAAGGGCAGGTATAAACAGGCTGAAGCAAATATTTGATGGCAATATATTAAAATCCTTTGCGGACCTGAGACGGGAGTTTGGAATTCCTAAAGAAACATTTTATTTCTACCTCCAGATTAGGCACGCACTAGAGAAGCAATTTAAGATCAAGGCACTGGAATGGTGTAGTGCACCTCTGCTTAGCAAGGTGGTGAGGGTACCTAGTCTTAAAGGGTTAATATCAGGGATTTATGACCATCTAATGGCAAGGGCAATTAGTTTGGCGCCACTTTTGCGTGCAAGGGAGGGGTGGGGGGCCGATGTGGGGGAGCTGAGCGATGACCAGTGGGAGAGGATATTGGAGCTTGGTCCACTGGTGTCCCTCTCTCCGTCGCAGCAGGCGTCGCACCTCTTGCTTGTACACAGAGCCTACTATACCCCCAAGAGGCTGCATAGATTTGGTCGAAGACCAGACGATAAATGCCCCAGATGTCTAGAGACGGGCGATCTTATACATATAATGTGGAGATGCCTGAAATTAGCTAGGTATTGGACTGAGATCCTAAACATTATAGAAGCTAGATTTGGGATAAGAGTGGAATACGAGGCTAAGGCGTGTGTGCTGGGGCTAATCAGTAAGAATATTGGGGAAGACCACATAGGTATAGCAATTGTGCGTAGTTTTTTACCAGGCGAGGAAATTGATCGCAAAAGCATGGTTATCAGCAGTGCCTCCTACTCCTGAAGAATGGGTTAGCACAATGAACTCACTGGTTGAAACAGAGAGGACAATCTATATTAGAAGGGGAAGTTATAGGAAGTTCTCAAAGTTTTGGGGTTTATGGTGTCAGGGTAGGAATATATAAATCTTTAGTGTGGGTAGGACCATTAGTATCAAGGAATAGATATTTGAGGGAATAAGTATTAAGTAATATGTATCTAGTTGGGTAATAAGTTTTGTCAGACTTAAGATATGACTATTTTATTGGAAGCAACTGTGGGGGAGGGGGGAGGGTAAGTGGGGTGACTGGGGAGAGGGGTGGGAGGGGGGGGGGAATAAAAGGGGAAGAGTAAGGGTTTGATAATTTATTTTCTATTGTGATATGGGATAATGTACGAAATAACGGCTTTTCCTTGTTTGTATATTGTTTATGATGAATAATGTATAATTTGAAAAATTAATAAAAAGGATATGATTTTTTAAAAAAAATTACGTGACCAACTTGATTACACACTTATGTAGTGTCTGTTGCTGTAACCATAGTACGCATAGTCCGGACGTTGTCATACGTTGTTTGTTTTTGTTTTGTAATGTTTTTTGTTTTGTCCAGTTTGTCCAAAGATCATGTACCTAGTTATTAGGTTCTATCGGACCTAATCAGCAATTTTTAATACCATGTTTTAATCGATAGGTTGTCCTACCAATTTTTATGTTTGTACTATAATTAAATATTAAATAAAACTTACATTTTTTGATAACACTGTCAGCATTTTTGACATGATTAAAATTTGTTGCTGAAGTAACCCCTTACCCGGCTTTCTAGAACCGGGCGTTCCTTTTTCTTCCAAAATGACTTCCACCATCTTCTCTGTAGCCCTGAAAAGGTTGAATAGTGAGGATCCTGGTCTGGCGCTGTGGATCGGAAGCCTCCCCTGGAACAGTGCATGGAACTTGCAGCCCCAACCAGCTGGTCAGTGTTTGCTACCAATAGCATGTCTGTCTTGCAAGCATCAGGACACCATGGGTCCACACCAGTGTTAATTCTGGCAGCAAATTTTGATTTAGTTTTAGTCTTAGGACTAAAATGGCATTTTAGTTTTAGTCTCATTTTAGTCTTCTGCAATTGTTTTAGTTTTAGTCGTATTTAGTCGCCTAAAATCTCCAGTACATTTTAGTCGACTAAAATTTAAGCTGACAAACTAATTTTGGTCATCTAAAATCTAATGGGTAGAGTTAAATTGTAATGCATTATTTAAGCATTTTTCTACAATTTCCAAACTCATTATATACTGCTGGAGTGAAAAATCTAATATGTTATTATTTATGTTGCCCCACCCAAACCCTACCCTGCTCAACTTACCGACCGGCCTGCTAACCAACCGAATTTTAAAGAGGGGTGGGCTCCCTCCAGGCTCACCTGCTCTGTGCTTAGCCATTATAATGCATGTGCTTCCACTGTAGAGGCTCTCAAAATTTAGAGACTAAACCCCTGTTTTTAACGCATACCGTTAGACAGGAAAATTCAGTTGGTTAGCAGATTGGTCGGTAAGTTGAGCAAGGAATTTCTGTTTTTCTTTCACCTCCCGCGGTACAACTACACCTACACCTGTAACCGATACTCTGTTTGATATATGCGTTTATGTTTTAAATGGTCTGATGTATAGTCTGAACGTCTATCTCACACATATCTTGTTTCATGAAGAGAGGGTTTGTGTAAGAGAGACCAGTTGTTGCTCTCTGTTAGCCCCCACTCTTAGGAAGGAGGAGAAAGGGGAGTGTATGGGAGGGATTTGTGTTTGGGCGCGAATTTGAAAGACTGAGTTCATATAATCACAAGGAATCCAGTCTTCTGTCTCTTTTTGTTACATCTCCTGCCTCTTTCTTACATCTCCTGCTTCAAGCTACTTAAACCTATTCAAGACACACAGCTATTCTATGCATACAGAATTTCTTCCAGGACACAAGAAGTTAAACGGCCATCTTTAAAACGCCAAGACAAAGGGAAAGCACATGTTCTAATGACTTTAACCACTTCCCGCCCGCCCTATAGCGGATTGACGTCCGGGAAGTGGTTGTGTTATCCTGACTGGACGTCATATGACGTCCAGCAGGATAACATGCCGCAGCGCGCCCCCGGGGGCGCGCATCGCGGCGATCGGTGGAGCGGTGTGTCAGTCTGACACACCGCTACACTGATCTTGGTAAAAAGCCTCCGGCGGAGGCTCTTTACCACGTGATCAGCCGTGTCCAATCACGGCTGATCACGCTGTCAATAGGAAGAGCCGTTGATCGGCTCTTCCTCACTCGCGTCTGACAGACGCGATTAGAGGAGAGCCGATCGGCGGCTCTCCTGGCAGGGGGGGTCTGTGCTGATTGTTTATCAGCGCAGCCCCCCCTCAGATCACCACACTGGACCACCAGGGATCGCCACTAGGACCACCAGGGAAGGGGCAGCATGTGGATGGCCAGGTATGTACCCCATGGCCATCCACATGTGCCCAGTGTGCCCAGTCAGTGCCAATCAGTGCCCACAAATGGGCACTGATTGGCACCATTATGTTGCAGTGATGCCCAACAATGCCACCCTTAGGGGCATCACTGCAAACAACCAGTGCCGTCAGTGCCACCCATCAGTGTCCATTCATGCCACCTGTCAGTGCCCATCCGTGCCCATCAGTGCCAACTATCAGTGCCACCCATAAGTAACCATCAATGCCACCTATGAGTGCCCATCAATGCCACCTATGAGTGCCCATCAGTGCCGCCTATAAGTGCCCATCTGTGCCACCTATGAGTGCCCATCAGTGCCGCTTACCAGTGCCACCTATCAGTGCTGCCTATCAGTGCCCATCATCAGTGCCCGTCAGTGCCACCTCATCAGTGCCACCTCATTGGTGCCACCTCATCGGTGCCCATCAGTGCCGCCGTATCAGTGCCAGTCAGTGCCCGTCAGTGCAGCCATATCAGTGCCCGTCATTGAAGAAGAAAACGTACTTATTTACAAAAAAATTTTAATAGAAACAAAGAAAAACTTGTTTTTTTTCAAAATTTTCGGTCTTTTTTTATTTGTTGCGCAAAAAATAAAAACCGCAGAGGTGATCAAATACCACCAAAAGAAAGCTCTATTTGTGGGAACAAAATGATAAAAAATTTGTTTGGGTACAGTGTAGTATGACCGCGCAATTGTCATTCAAATTGCGACAGCGCTGAAAGCTGAAAATTGGTCTGGGCGGGAAGGTGTCTAAGTGCCCGGTATTGAAGTGGTTAAGAACTCTTTTCAGATCTTTTAAACAAATGAACTATATTTGAACATTTTTTTGCATATATGAAACAACACTAATTCTGAATATGAATGTACTATTTTTGTAAGTATTTTCCAAGTTTATGTGTGTACAATAAAACACACGGGTTTGATTTAAGCTGACTCAAGCAGATATAATTCCAAAATTCGTCTCAAGAGAAATCATCATTATTGAAGGCTTTTTATATAATATTAAGTCATTTATTTCGGGGGGCGTGTCTGGACGAGCACCGAGGAGGACGCGAGTTAACTGAGCTCCTCAACAACAATCAGAATCCGCTGACACCAATTTACCTTTTGAGGCTCCATCACCCCTATAGAGCTTTCCGGACCCCCCCTGCTGTACTCCGGGAGGGGTCTTTCCGGGCTCCAGCTACACACCTTGATCCGGGCCTGTGAATCGCGCTGCGCCGGGATCCCGGTCGCCATCTTGGGGCCTACAGCCTGCACGGAGCCTCCGGCCTTGCGTCCCTAGGACCCGGACGCTGAGTGGGCATCTGCCTTGGGTCGGTGGCCCCCCGTCCCGCCGGAGATTGCCGGGATCGACGGCGGTACTCTGCCCGCGAATTCACGGCTTTGCTTCCCTGAGGCCGATCGCCATCCTGCGGCCTGTAACTCGAACGGAGCCTCCGGTCTGTGGTATTCATGATCCGGACACCAATCAGAAGCTGGGACACAGTGAGTAACAACATCCTCCCTTTACCCATGCACCAAGCGGACACTAGACTCTTCCTTTAGAAGCGGCGCCCACCCGGCCGGGTGAAGCCGCTAGGAAAGTCCGCGGCTCCGGCCTACCTCTGGAAGCCGGCGGCCATCTTAGTGCTCCACATACACCCTTCTAGACTTTTTACTTCACCAAACCTCACTGAAACTCCCATATTGTTTCCTGCAGCAGGATCCCCCCCCCCAAAGAGCTGTGCTACATACCATATGCTGGGACATTGACTATAGATTCCAATTATTTTTTTTTCTGAGCCCCAAATAACACTGCAGCTCCTGACTGACCGCTGCCGCTGAGAGGATTCATGGTTCTGGCCTGCATCTGGAGACCAGAAGCCACCTTTGCGCCCCTAATGGGAACCCCTTTGCATGCTGATAGTACCTTGATGAATGTGTAAACTTGCTCAGATGTGAGGGGGGTGCTCTCTGCAGCTATCGGCCATATAGTTCCAACTATGCCCGCAAAATCATCTAAACGCCGGTCTGCCCCAGTTAAACGTCCAAATAAGAGATCATTACTCAATCCAGCCTCTACTGGCTCTATTCAGCAATACTTAGCCAACGCACGTGGTAACCAAGCCAGAACCTCGAGAACAAGCGCTTCTCCATCATCCCGCGCCGCATCGGCGAGAGGGAGCTCTCCGGCATCCTCCTACTGCTCGGATCTCATGGATGATCCTGGATCCCCCGCGGGCTCTGAAATGTCTGTTCTTATGAGCGGTCTCAAAAAAGAACTTGCAGGCATGTTTCACGGTTTGGAGAAATCCATTAAAAAAGAAATAACTGCAGTTAGATCTGATATGTCACATATCTTGGTCAGAGTGGAGGAAACAGAGCAGCGACAAGATACGCAAGCAGTAGCTATCAAAGAATTGCAGGACACTGTTACCCAGCTGGCGTTCGCTCATCGTGCATCTTTATATAAGCTTGAAGACCTCGAAAACCGTAACCGTAGAAATAATATACGTGTTAGAGGTCTGCCGGAAGCCACTGGAGACTCTGATCTTGAACCTTCAATAAGGGGCATTTTCAATACTATTCTGGGTAATCCTGCCACTGCACCGTTACGCTTTGACCGTGTGCATCGTGCTCTACGTCCACGTAATGCTAACTCAGATCTGCCCAGGGTTGTTATATGTCGCCTGCATTACTTTGAAGATAAAAATGCCATCATGGTGAAGATGCGGGGACTCCCTAATATTTACTTTGACGGTGCAAATATTACCATCTATCCAGATCTTTCCAAAGACACTCTAGATCGTCGTAGAGCCCTCAAACCGCTCCTTGACCGACTACGCTCCGACGGGATCACCTACAGATGGGGCTTTCCTGCCTGCCTGATTGCCATAAAAAATGGTCGCTCCCATACGCTGAGATTTCCTGAGGAACTTTCATCTTTTCTGCAGGAGCTACATCTCTCACCCATGGAACTCCCAGGCTGGCAGGACCCAATTCCTAAATTCTCCTGCCCTATTGACGCTCATTGGAAAAAACCCCCTCAAAGAAAAAGTGCACTTCTCTCCCGGGCTCTGCACAAAAACATGGCTGAACCATTTACTTTTTCACCTATATCTTTATCGTTAATGTGGACGGTGTCTCTCCTACAGGGTCTCTGAGAGAAAAAGGAGGAGGGAGAAAAAATTTTTGTTTTTGTATGTCTTTTTTTATAGAGTCCGACTTTGGCCGATATGTTTTTCCTACTCCTACCTGCCTATTTTTGACTAAAGCGGTCTCGACACTACTCTGACCAGTGTTTGATCTCCCTTTCTTTTTTTTTTCTTTTTTTCCTTTGGATTATATGGACCTAGCCCTAAGCTGGTTTACATTTTTGATAACCTGTAGGATGTACACTGTTCATACTGATTCTTGTTGTATTTGTACTATTTGTACGGTTTTCCATACTTCTAACTGGAACTTAATGTTTTCTTGCTAGTAGCAAGTTATCTGTTAATTTGTTTTTACTACAGGCCGTGCGCTGTTGGAGCGCACACCCCTCGCTACCTCCCCCTTACAGCGTAACCTCGCCCCCATCTCCTTTTGGGATAGACGCGTGCGAACGGCCCTAAAGTTGCCCCATTCTACCCCTGCTAAGGGATTGGGATGGCCTTTCGCTCTCTCCTTCCCCAACGGGACCACTGCAGATTTCTGCGTGACATTCATTCATCTCCCACAGGTTCTTTGATTTGTATGTATATTTCCTACATATGCTTATCCTTTTCATTTCCTCTTCATCTCTCTCTTTACTTACTCTCTTTTCCCTCTCCTCCTCCACCTTCTCCTCCCTGCTGGCGTGCCTGGCTAATCTATTTGAAGGCTTACACCTTATTTCCGTATGGCTAAGGTAAAGATAGTATCCTATAACGTCAGGGGTCTTAATGTTGCTGCTAAGCGACACCAAGTATACCGGGAACTGAAACAAGCTACATGTTCCATTGCCTTTCTTCAGGAAACCCACTTAACTCACACGACATCCGTTAAACTAACGTCACCTAACTTTCCACAGTGGTATTATAGCTTATCGGACACTAATAAAGCTAAGGGGGTAGCTATTGGTTTTTGCAGAAACGTGTCCTTTAGGTTATCTGAAATGCTTGCAGATGATCATGGTCGTTTTCTTTTTCTTAGGGGTTTTATTGGAAATACTCAATGCACTCTTGCAAACATAAATTGCCCGAACCATAATCAACCAACCTTTTTATCCCATATACTGACTAAATTGTCACATTTTGCTAAAGGACTTACTATCCTAGCAGGGGACATAAACATGCCACTAGATCCCTCTATTGACACGTCACAAAATCACTCTAATATTTCCTTCAAACGCCTGAAATTTGTGAAAAAACGGCTTCTTGATCTTCAATTAATGGACGTATGGCGCCTTCTTCATCCCAAGGAGAAGGATTTCTCACATTACTCCTCAACGCATCAATCATACTCTAGAATAGACAACATTTTCTTAGATCACTTTCACCTTCCTCTCCTACACTCTACTCATATAGGTACCGCGTCTATCTCAGACCATGCACCTGTCTCGATGACATTGACCATGCCTTCCCTACCCCGACGCACCAATTGGAAGCCAAATGACTCCCTTCTCTCTGATGAAGTGGAGGTTTCCATATTGGCTTCTCATTTATCGCAGTATTTCAAGGAAAACAAACCTTCTGATACCTCCCCCTCTATTGTGTGGGAGGCTCACAAGGCAACTATTAGAGGCCGACTCATTGAGCTTGGCGCTCGGAAGAAAAGGGAGCATGGTCAACAAATTGACCAGGTTTTACAACAGATAGAGGCCCTTGATAAACAACATAAACTATCTTTACATACTGCACATCTCCAATCCCTCACACTTAAACGAGAGGAACTAAAATCCCTCCTTAACTTAGACACCAAGCGAAAGTTTCAACGCCTGTCACAGAAAGTCTACGAATGGGGGAATAAACCTAACAGATTGTTAGCTAGATCAATAAAGACTAAGCAATCCCAATCATTTATTCCCAAAATCAAACTCCCGTCAGGTTCATTAGCTTATGCAACTCCAGATATCGCTAAAGCCTTCAGAAACTACTACTCGGACCTGTATAACGTCAAAAACGACTTGTCCTCTCTTCCTCATAAGGAGAGACGGAATCGTATGCTTTCCTACTTGACAGAGGCTAATCTTCCTAAATTACCCATATCTGTCCTTAAAGAATTGGAAGCAGACTTCTCGGTAGAGGAGTTTCAAACAGCATTAAAGTCTTCCCCTTCCGGTAAAGCCCCTGGACCTGACGGGTTCACTATTCTTTATTATAAAACATTCAGTGACATCTTACTTCCTCGCCTTTCTGCATATGCAAACTCTATCTCTCACTCTTCAGGTCTACGCCCAGAATCACTTTCATCTCATATCACTGTCATTCCTAAACCAGATAAGGACCCTACCCTGTGTAACAGCTATAGACCAATATCATTAATTAACGTTGACACTAAATTATTCGCCAAAGTCATGGCCAACCGCTTACTTCCCCTTATACCCAAATGGATCTCGGCCGACCAATCAGGTTTCATACCCTCTAGAGAAGCAAAAGATAATTCCCTTCGGGCAATCTCCTTAATTCAATATGTACAACGCTACTCCCAGCCCACCCTACTCCTTTCTACGGATGCAGAGAAGGCTTTTGACAGGGTGGACTGGGAGTACCTTAAATTGACCTTACGCCACTTTGGTCTGGGACCTAAAATGTTCCACCGTATCTCATCCCTATACTCTGATCCCTCAGCTCAAATTAGAATTAATGGGACGTTAAGTGACCCCTTTGCTCTACACAATGGAACTAGGCAAGGATGTCCTCTCTCCCCTCTCCTGTTTGCTATTTCCTTAGAACCCTTCTTGGCTACAATTAGGAACAATGCTAATATCAAAGGCATACAAATAGGCAACAAATCCCACAAATATGCAGCTTATGCAGATGATGTTCTATTTTTTATCCAACAACCACGTACTTCGATCCCCAATTTGATGTCTGAATTTTCCTCGTTCCACTCAATTTCCAACTTCAAAATAAACCTATCTAAATCGGAAATTTTAAACATTAACATCCCTAAGTCTGAGGCTCTCTCGCTCAAACCCCTCTTTCCATTTAGATGGGAACAAAAATGTATAAAATACTTAGGCATTTATCTTACCCCCAAGCTCCACTCTCTTTTTCGATATAATTATATCCCCATGCTAAATAGGATCAGAAATGACTTACGAAACTGGTCCAACTTGTCTCACACCTGGTTAGGGAAAGTAAGTATAATTAAAATGAATATTTTACCTCGCATTCTCTTCCTTTTTCAAATGCTACCATTGAATATTCCAGTGGGGTTTTTTTCTATCTTACAATCCATGGTTTCCCGTTTTATCTGGAAGGACAAACATCCTAGAATATCCAGGGAGACATTGTTTCGTTCCAAATGCTCAGGTGGCCTGGCACTTCCCAATTTCAAAGCATATTATCAAGCGACTATATTGGCCAGGCTAGCTGGGTGGAAATATGCTCTTAACTCGAAGTTATGGGTACAAATTGAGTATTTCTTGAGTGGCATGGACCTTTCAGTGGCTCCCTGGATACCCAAATCTCACAGAAATCTTGCTCGCACTACCTCGACTCTCACCATATCCTCTTTAGATGTCTGGGACGCCTTACATAAAAAACTCTCTTGGGCTTATGACTCCCCCCTATTACCTCTCCTCAATCATACATACTTTTTGCCGGGTCTTCTAGATTCAGGTTTTAAGACATGGAGACTGGAAGAGCCTCTTTTGCTCCACCATATTCTTAATGGCAATGTACTAAAACCACTATCTACGATCCTCGCCCCTAAACCTGTCACGTATCTAGATAAATGGAGATACCACCAGATACAACACTTCCTAAGCTCTCTCGCTACTCCACTTAGGGGCGTTAGTGATTTAAACGCTATAGAAGCTATATTTTATCCAAAAGACCCTCCCCTACATAGCATTTCGTTATTTTATAAAGCCCTTATCGCTCTCCAAAATCCCGGATTCCCACATTACTTGACTAAATGGGAAGCTGAATTTGATTTTCCCCTGACTGATATTCAAAAGGATAGGATCTTACAATTAGCCCACACCTTGTCCCTAGCCTCAAAAATGTCGGAGGTCAACTATAAGTTGCTCACTAGATGGCATTACACCCCAGTTAGAATGCACCAAATGTTTCCCGCCAGTTCCCCTATGTGCTGGAGGAACTGTGGGAACAAAGCTACCCATGCACATATATGGTGGTTCTGTCCACTTATCCGTCCATACTGGGATGCCATTTGTGATCTGATCTTTCAGATTGCCGATGTTCACATACCAAACGATCCCTGGGCTATCCTCTTCCATGTTACAAAAACTCCCATAAGGTCGTACAAACGCTCAATTATTCCTCATCTCCTGAACACTGCCAAGGCCTTGATTCCCACCTTATGGGGTCAACCAGTAATTCCTTCTATTAAAAACTGGCTACACATGATTGACAACGTACACCTCATGGAGAGTATCACCCACGATCTCAGAGGGACCTCTCAAAAACATTCTCTCATATGGGACTCATGGAAAAAATTTCAGACTACTTCCTCATATAAAAATCTCATTACCGAAACCCCTTAAACTAATCAGACTTAGCCCCCTAGCATTGTCGTTCACCTCGCTAATACAACCTTCCTTTCGGTACATGGCCCTGCACGCTAGCAACCCTCCACCTCCCTTCTCTTCCTTTCCCACCTTTCTCCCTTTATTCCCTCCTCTTTTATATTCCCCCCTTTTTTGCCTTTCAATTGTCTATTTTCAATAAACCAATGTATCATACTTTTTATTCAATTACGCCCGATATATGGTACTCACATAGTATATATTCTCTGCCTAATCGGCTAGTACGTTGACTCTATGTATCTATTTAGAGGCAATTACGGAATTTTCCTAACTAATACGGTATGTGAGTACTGTCTCTCTTTTTCTATGCTATTATTGTTAAAATGGAAATGTTTTCTATTTTGAGTTATAATTATATCTCTGTTATATATTTTTCTCTAATAAAAACTTATTAAAAAAAAAAAACAGAGGGGAAAAAAGTGACGAACAGAATTAATTTCGCAATTATTGAAAAAACCTAGAAACGCCCGATTGATGTTTTTGATGTTTGAAGACCAGAGAAGACCAGAGAAATTTTGGAAATTCTGAAGTCTTGACAGACAGTTTAATTAGAGTCCAGCGGAAAACGGAAAAGTTTTATATTCGGTGAGTACTAAAATATGGAATTTATAAATTTATAAATGTTATAGCTGAAGAAAGTAATTTAGAATTTGAAGGTTTAGCCAGTTATATTTCAGACACTGAGTTATGGCAATCAATGTATAATCAATTCCTACAGGCAAATAAAGAAATTGAGAATAGATTTTCATAAGCTAAATCTAAGAGAAAATTATGCAATGTGATGAAATTAGTTACAGTTTTCAATGCAATGGTTTTTGATATGCCAGGAAAACAAAGGCAAAGTGTAACAGAAATTGCACAAACACAGGAGAATTTACATATTGAACAGCTACTGATTGAGAAAGGTAAATTGGAACATAAAATGAATGCAATTATTGGAATCGTTTAAAGAAAAAGAAAGTTGTATTACTTTTTTAACTCAGAAAGAAATTGAACAAGAGAATGTTATAAGTTTGCTTAAAACGCAATTATTGCAAGCTCAGTCTTCTGCACATGCTCAGTGTTTAGCTTATGAACACGTGACAAAGTCAGAGGCGAGGGATAATGATGCTGATTCTGGATTTGACACAGTGGAGTCATTTGAGGAGGTTAATATTGATTTAAGCTGACTCAAGCAGATATAATTCCAAAATTCGTCTCACGAGAAATCATCATTATTGAAGGCTTTTTATACAATATTAAGCCATTTATTTCAAATGCTCCCGCAGTACACCTCTACCTGCAACGCCTCCCGCAGTACACCTCTACCTGCAACGCCTCCCGCAGTACACCTCTACCTGCAACGCCTCCCGCAGTACACCTCTACCTGCAACGCCTCCCGCAGTACACCTCTACCTGCAACGCCTCCTCCAATGCCGCCCCTCTCCATCACACCCATGTTTCCAATCCCTTCTCCCCCAACACACCTCTATACCTATAATCCCTCTTCCCAGTATGTCTCTGCCTCCAATGCCCCCCCCAGCAAACCTGTGGTTTGTGCTTTTATCTATCATACCCATGCCTCCAATTCCACCCTCCCCCCATTCTATCATACCCATGCCTCCAATTACACCCCCCCCCCATTCTATCATACCTATGCCTCCAATTCTGCCCCCCCGCCCCCCGATTCTATCATACCTATGCCTCCCCCCATTCTATCATACCTATGCCTCCAATTCCGTTCCCCCCTCCCCCCATTCTATCATACCTATGCCTCCAATTCCGCCCTCCCTCCCCCCATTCTATCATACCTATGCCTCCAATTCCATCCCCCCCCCCCCTCAATCCTTCTCCTTTCGTCTTCCAGGACAGCCTCAGACATAGGGCCCCTCCCTCTGGGACAGGAAACACGTATACCAAATGTCTTAAAAGGGGGTTCTCCAGGCCTCCCTCTTCAGTTATTGTGTTTCCTGCTGGACTGGAAGGAGCATGCTAAGGAACCAAGGGAGCTCCATGTCTCAGGATTATCCTGTGAAGAGCCCCTGGCATTGACTCTCCTCTGCCTGGGCACCCCTCTGTCCTGCTGGAGAAGAGTGAGGTGCTAGCTCCACCGCTGCCGTTAGCTCAGAGAGAGCAGGACCCCGGGTGACTACAGCCACGTCCCCCTACAAGCACCATACCTGCGCCTGTGTAATCATGCGATTCCTGGGCCGGCGAGCGAGAGACACTCGGTCGGCCATGCCGGTGACCTCAGGGCTCTTTCAATCTCAGCGTGCGGCGTAGGGGGCGGGACTTCTGCGTTTCAACAGGCGGAAGTGACGCAAGATATTTCCGGCGGAACCGCGTCATCAGGGAGCGCCGTGAGACATGGTTCTGGTCTCTGAGGCGCAGCGGTGGATACACAGGCATCTGGAGTGGTGTACAAGGCTCGGTGAGGCTGAGCAAGACACCAGGGAACATGGAGACAGCTGTGCAAGCGGTGGACTCCGGTTCTGTTGGCTCCGGCACCTCCCAGGTAAGGTGGTGAGGGTGGACCATTCCTTACACTGGGGAGTCAGGGGTCTGGGGACCCAAGTAACTCCCTCCCTGGGTGGGGAACCTAAGGTGATGGGCGGAGCACTTCCTAGGCTGACCCTAGCACAGTGGTGGTGTGGGTCAGGGAGGCATACTAACGGACGTTTGTCCTCTTGTCTTTTCTGTCTTGGTTTTTAGGTTAAAGCCCAAGTTCAAGTCCCAGGGGTTTAGGGGCGCCTTAACCAGAGGATTAAGACGCATCACCCCTTGCATAAAGTTTCGGACCATAGAATGCGAAGCAAGTGGTCGTCGAAACAATACTGATAAGGCCAAGACTTGGCCTTTGATGGTACTCAAGGCCAACTTCATCTCTAATCCCAACTGTAGAAAATCGAGGATTCTACCCATCACATATTTTCTGGGATGCCAACCCCTGGATTCACACCAGGATACATAAGCTTTCCAGACTCTATGATAAATTACTCTGGAAGCTGGCTTCCTTGCATTGATCAAGGTAGATATCACAGGACCTGAAAGCCCACGATCTTTCAGAATGTGGGTTTCAATAGCCAAACCGTCAAATTTAGCGTTTGTAAGGCAGGATGGAACACTGGACCTTGGAGATAACAGGTTTGGGCGTAACGGTAGGGTCCTCGGGGAACCCACCGTCACCCTTACTATTCCTGTATACCAAGTCCTCCTGGGCCAAGCGGGGGCTACCAGAAGTACCGACTTCCTTTCCTGCCTGATCCTGCAAAGGAGTCGTAGCAGTAGCAGAATAGGCGGGAATGCATAAATCAGTGAGAACCGATGCCACGGAATTACCAACGCATCTGTCCCGCATGCAAGGGGATCCTTTGTCCTTGCCACAAATCTGTCTATCTTTTTGTTGAATCGGGATGCAAAGAGATCTACATCCGGAACCCCCCATCTTTGGCATTTGGGCCAAAATTCCCCCGAGAGTAACTGCTGGCGACTTAAATAGTCTGCCTGCCAGTTCTCTATCCCTGGAATGAAGACTGCCGATATGCATGGCACCTGCTTCTCTGCCCAGACTAAGATCTGGTTCACCTCTCTTTGAGCAGCTCGGCTCCTGGTTGCCTCCCTGATGATTGATATAAGCCACTGCTGTGGCATTGTCGGACTGGATCCTGACTGGCCAACCCTGTAGCCTGAGAGTCCAGGCCTTTAGGGCTAGATATACCGCACGGATCTCCAGAATGTTGATGGGTAATGTCCTCTCGTCTTTGGACCATACCCCTTGGACCGCAGACTGTTCCAGAACTGCTCCCCAACCCGACAGACTGGCATCTGTTGTTACCACTGTCCAGGTCACCGGTAGAAAGGATTTCCCTTTCTGTAGGTTTTCGGGTATTAACCACCAATTGAGGCTCTGACGCACCGCATGATACAGGTGCATCGGAAAGTCTAATGCCTGAACCTCCTTGTTCCAGGCTGACAGGATACTGTGTTGCAGCAGTCTTGAATGAAACTGAGCATAGGGAACTGCTTCTAATGAAGACACCATCCTTCCTAGCAGCCTCATACAAAGGCGGACAGAAGGACCCTTCTTGGTACTGACTACCAGAATCAGCTCCTTCAAAGCAGTGATCTTTGCCTGAGGTAGAAATACTTTCTCCTGGCTTGTATCTATGATCAGACCCAAATACTCCAGTCTTCTTACTGGTTTTAAGAAAGATTTTTCAAGGTTGAGAATCCAACCTAGGTGTTCCAGATACTTGACTGTGGTCCTCAAGTTCCCGTTTAAAGAGGCTACCGACCGGTCTATCAAGAGCAGGTTGTTTAGGTATGCTATGACAGTTTTACCCTGGGCCCTTAATCTGGCCAGAGGAGGACCCAAGATCTTTGTAAACACTCGAGGTGCAGTGGCTATCCCAAAAGGCAGAGCCACAAATTGGAAATTACGCCCTCCTATCTCGAAGCGTAGAAACTTCTGATGAGCAGGAAAGATGGGCACATGCAAATATGCATCTCTGAGGTCTATCAATGCCAGAAATTCTCCTCCCTGCAGGATGGAGACTACTGTCCAAATTGATTCCATGCGGAAAGACCGAATCCTTAGGAATCGATTCAGATTCCTTAGATCCAGAATGGGTCTGATATCCCCATTTGGCTTTTGGACTGTAAAAAGGTTGGAATAAAAGCCCAATCCTTGATCCTTCGTGGGAACCACCATAATGACCTCCTGCGACAAAAGTCGCTCTAGCGCTAGAAGGAGCGACTGCTTTTTCTCTGGATCTCTGGGGACACTTGATCTGAGGAAACGAGGAGAGGGAAATTCTTGGAACTCCAGCTTGTACCCTAAGGTTACCGTGGAGATTACCCATCTGTCCTGGAAGTCCTCCTGCCAGAGCTTTGAGAACTGTAGCAGTCTTCCCCCCACTCGAGCGAGCGGGGGCGCCCCTTCATAAAGAGGCCTTAGTGTCTTGTCTAGTAGACTTCTTCCCCCAGGACTTCTTTTGTCCCTGGGGTTGACTCTTGTTTCTTGACCCAGACGGAGGAGGCCCTCGTGACTGCCTGGAGGCTGATGCCCCTGGCGCTGGGGAAAGAGTCCATTTGAAAGAGGGACGCTTACTCTTTTTCTTAACAGGTAAGAGAGTGCTTTTCCCACAAGAGATCCTTTGGATATATTTATCCAAGTCTTCTCCAAACAACCTTGCACCATGAAATGGAAACCCAGCCAGTAAGCTTCTTACATGGTGCTTCAGCTGACCAATTTCTCAACCATAAGATTCTACGTATATGCACCAACCCAAGTGAAAGACTAGAGGTTTGGATGATAGAATCTCTGATGGCGTCAACGACAAAACATAAGGCCGCTGGAAGGTTAGCCAACCCCATGGGCCTGCTGTTCAGTTAGAACTTTGATGACCTGTTTAACATGGTCTCTTAAGTATTGAGAGACTCCAATCGCTGCTACTGCAGGTTGTGCCACTGAACCTGCTAAGGAGAAAACATCCTTCAATAGGGATTCCATCTTCTTATCCACAGGATCCCTGAGCATCTGCGCATTGTCTACAGGACAAGTCAGATTTTTGTTTATGGAGGAGATGGCGGCGTCAACAGCCGGTATTCCCCACATTTTTATAAACTTTTCTTCCATAGGATAAAGTGTTGAAAACTTTTTCGGTGGAAAAAAACGTTTATCTGGGTGATCCCACTCAGAATAAAGAAGCTTTTCAAGTAATTTATGAACAGGAAAAGCATGTGCTGTTTGAGGAGGTTTCAGTGACCCCAAAGAAGAAGAGGGTTCTTTAACTGATTCAGATACGGGCAACTTAAATGTGGAGCGGACCAATCCAGCAAGGATCTGTGCTAAGACCTTCTCCTCCTGGGAAGCCGAAGAGGGTCCCTCTCCACCTGATTCTGTTTCATCCCGATCCTCTGAAAGGGATTCCCCTCCCCTATCCCAGAGCTCCTCTGCTTGAGGGTCCTGGGAAACAGAGGAAGACCTAGTGCGTTTTCTTCCACTGAGTGAAGATGTGATCACGGCCATTAATCTTTCCTCCAATCCATTAATGGTTGAGGAAAAAACCTCCTGTGTAATGTATACAGGGGCTGAAGTGCCAGAAGCAGGTGTAGCCCCTGACCCCAACGGCTCTCCCTGGCTAGACGTCCCTGGCCCCTCAGGGGGGGAGGATGCTGCAGAAAGGGGGTCCTCAGAACCTGAAGGAGATCCCCTAGAGCTTCTGGTTCTTGGGGTATTTGAACCTCTTCTACCCATAGTGCAAAGTAACAAGGTGGAGGTATCACAAAATGAACACTTACTGCTGAGTGATGTAGTCCGGCAAAAGCCCTGCTACCAAATGCCCAGTCTAGTGTTACCTTAGTAAATGCTGCCTAGGAGAATGCCTGTGTCCCACCTTACATGCGAACCGTCAGCTCTGTGTCCCTCCAAAGGCTGTGCGCACCTGTAAAGTGTGCCTCTTTTAGCCATGCAGCCGGCAATGTGGGCGTCTAAACACACTGAGGCCGCGCTGACGCTCCGCCCCCCCACTCCACGCTCCCCTCGTTTTAAAGAAAAAAAACAAAAACGTGCGCTTCCCACGCGAGCCGACCCTCCTGTTTTGACAAGCATGGAGGAAAAGGCTGGGGGTGGGGAAGGAAGGAGAGAGGCCGGTGTTCTGCCGAGAAAGTTCCTCTCGACGGATAAAGACCCCCCTCTACTGCGCAGGCGCAGCACTTGCGCAGTAGGAGGCGGCGGAAATAGCCGAAGGCGAATAGAAGAGAAATCAGCTGTACACGGCGCCTGTAAGAGGGCCCCTCGCCACGCTTCAGGCACGGCCTCGCTTCGCTCGGCACTTTTTTATTCCCCCTCTAGGTCCACTTGGATGGTGGGGCTTCAGCCTGGACCCAGGGCGCAGGCGCCGTGTACAGCTGATTGAAGTTTTTCATCTTTGGCTATTTTCGGCGGCTCCTAGTCGTTCGTACTGCGCAAGCGCTGCGCCTGCGCAGTACAAGGGGGATCTTATCTGCCGGGGGAACTTTCTCGGCAAGACACTGGCAGTAATGGGGCCTGCACGTGGCAATGGCGGCGGCGGTGACAGTGCGGTATACTACCGCCTCACCGACCACCTGCGGCCGCCCCCTATTCTTGGGGGGGAATCACCCAGAGGAGAGCCCCCCAATCCCATCCTACCTGGAGCTCGGCTGACTTCAGCATGAGAAGGTATGTGCTCTTGGCAGCCCCCCGGTGGCGACAATAGCCATAGCATGCATTTACTTCAAAAGGAGAAACCTACTAGAACTCAAACATTCTGTGGAATCTCCCTTACCTTATCCAGCCGCAGGGTTCTGTTATACAGACCAAATCTTCACCTCTCACGGTGGGCTCCGTTTGGAAAAACCTTCAGAGACTGGGGCCCCCTACAGATAGGGGGATCCACAGTTCTGGGCCTGTAAAGCACCCGGCCAGAAATAAGGCTAGAAAAACCATTTTCTGATATGCGGGGTCCAGCTCTCTAAAAAGAGAAAGCGTTACAGGTAAAACCTCATTTCTTCAGACACGAGGCCCGAGTACCATTCAATTTGGCCTAGAAAGGACACTTTGAAATGGATCCGGATCACCTGGCTTGCCCCAGTATAGAATATTCCCTTTGGAGCTCAGCACAGGACATCTTTACACATCCAACACCTAAGACACTGGCGTAAAAACTGAGGTATCCCTGCAAGGGGAGGGATTATATAGGGGGTTGAACTTCCTGGTTAGGGTGTGCCAGTGTCCAATCACCTAGTGATACCTATATAACCCATCAGTAATTACTGAGGCTCTGTGTCCCGTGATGTATGAGAAAGAAAGAGGCCTTTCTTTTCAGGTAGCCTCAAAAGGAGGTTCCCGTTTGAAGCAGATGCTTCTCATCCATGGAATAAAATTCTTAAACTGGATGCACCCTTAGCCAAAGTCTTGACTACCGAAGCCAGTGCATGGGGGTGGGGCGCCCACCTGAAGGAGTCCTTAGCTCAGGGAGCCTGGTTACCAGTGGAGGCCCGTCAATCCTCCAATCAGAGGGAACTTCTGGCAATCCTAAAGGCTATATAGGCCTTCCAGTCCCGGATAGGGGGATTACACCTACAAGTTCGGACAGACAATGTGGCGGCTGTCCCATATGTGAACAAGCAGGGAGGCACAAGGAGTCCTGCCCTACAGGCCATGGCCCAGTACAGAATCTTGTTGGCTGAGGTGAATCTGTCCTCATTGTCGGCCATTCATCTAAAAGGCTCTCAAAATTCGCTGGCGGATTTTCTCAGCCACCAGCATGTGTGTCAGAACGAATGGTCTCTCAACATAGATGTTTTCAGGGAGATTGTACAGTGTTGGGGACAACCGGAGGTGGAACTCTTCGCCTTGGAGGCCAACAAGAAAGTGGCACAATTCTTTTCTGTCCACCCACGGGATGAGGGTACAGGGATAGACGCCTTTGCCAATCTTGGCAGTTCAACCTGTGTTATGCCTTTCCTCCAGTTCGGCTGATAGCTGCGGTCCTTCAAAGATTTCTGGCAGAATCGACGGATCTCACCCTAGTGGCACCATTTTCGCCAAAGAGACCCTGGTTTGCCATCCTGAAGAGACGGGCCATTTGTCCTCCTTTACCCCTCCCGGTCACAGAGGATTTGATTTCCCAGGGCCCAACTCTACAGCCTCAGGCTATCAGCCTGGTATCTGAGGAACAGCTGTTGAAAGCGCAGGGGTTTTCAGATAGAGTAATTAGAACTCTTCTCGAGTGCCATAAACCAGTAACCAGGGAAATTTATGCCAACGTATGGAAAAGATTTAATTCCTGGTTGGTAGAGCAGGGGCCGAGTCAACCTGGGATTCCGGCAGTCCTGGATTTTCTTCAGACAGGTGTAGAACTGGGCCTTTCTGTTAGTACACTGAAGGTTCAGACTGTGGCCTTAAGTATTTTCTTGCAGACCTCACTTCAGCAAGATCGATTCGTTAGGAATTCTTCAAAGCCCTGTCAAGGTCCAGGCCAGTGAGGGTTACAGCCTGCCCCACTTGGAATCTAGCATTGGTCCTCAGAGCACTTACTGGTAGTCCCTTTGAACCCCTGGAGAAATCTGTAATAAAATGGGTGGTACGCAAAACAGCCAGAATGGTGAGTGTTTTGCAGGCTCTCTCTATTCGGGAGCCATTTTTGTTAATTCGGGAGGACAGGATCGTTCTTAAAACAGATCCCAGTTTTCTCCCTAAGGTAGCATCGCTGATCGCGGCCTTTTACCATGTGATCGCTCCATCAAATGACGGAGCGATCACATGTAAACAAACCGGCGTCATGTCATGACGCCGGTTCCTCCCTCCCCTCTATGTACCGATCGGTACAGTGCGAGGAGAGAGGGGGAGGGATCGGATGGCAGCACCGCTGTGGGCTGCATGTGTAGTGCCCACAGCGCTGCTCAGTGACAAATACAGTCACATCCATCCATCCCTGCAATATACCCCACAATACTCTGCAATATACCCTGCAATACTCTGCAATATACCCCGCAATATACCCCGCAATACTCTGCAATATACCCCGCAATACTCTGCAATATACCCCGCAATACTCTGCAATATACCCCGCAACACTCATTTTTAACCAGTTCCCGCCCGCCGTCATATGATGTCCTTGAATTTGTGCGGGGATATCTGAATGATGGGTGCAGCTACAGGCATCATTCAGATATCAGCTTTTTCAGCAGGCGATCCCCTATACCATAAGAATGATCATAGCAGCTGTTCCACTGCCTGATCGTTCTTATGGGAGGGGAGAGGGGATGCCCCCCCTTCCCACCACCCTCCGGTGCTTCTACCGACTCACCGCTACGATCGAAGCCAGGATCGTTTTTTTTTTTTTTTTTATTTCAGGCTTCCCAGCCTAGAGGTGAGATGTGGGGTCTTATTGACCCCATATCTCACTGTAAAAAGGACCTGTCCTGCCATATTCCTATTACAAGGGATGTTTACATTCCTTGTAATAGGAATAAAAGTGATCAAAAAAAATTTTGGGGGGGGAAAAAAGTGTCAAACTAAAATAAAGTAAAATGAACAATAAATTTTTTTTTTTTAAAGCGCCCCTGTCCGTGTGCTCGCATGCAGAAGCGAACGCATATGAAAGTCCCGCCCACATATGAAAACGGCGTTCAAACCACACATGTGAGGTATCGCTGCGATCAGTAGAGCGAGAGCAATCATTTTGGCCCTAGACCTCCTCTGTAACTTAAAACTTGTAACCAGTAAAAAATTTTAAAACGTCACCTATGGAGATTTATAAGTAGCAAAGTTTTGCACCATTCCACAAGCGTGTGCAATTTTGAAGGGTGACATGTTAGGTATCTATTTACTCTGCGTAACTTCATCTTTCACATTATGCAAAAACATTGGGTTAACTTTAAAGCGTTCGAAAAATTGCTGCGCAAATACCGTGCGAGATAACAAGTTCCACCAACCGCCATTGTATTCTCTAGGGTCTTTGCTAAAAAAAATATTATATATATATATATATATATATATATGTTTTGGGGTTCTATGTAATTTTCTAGCAAATAAATGATTATTTTTACATGTAGGAGAGAAATGTCAGAATTGGCGTGGGTGCTCCAGAACGCCTGGAGGTGCTCCGTGCATGTTGTGCCTCTGTATGTGGCCACGCTGTGTAAAAGTCTCACATATGTGGTATTGCCGTACTCGGGAGTAATAGCAGAATGTGTTTTGGGGTGTAATTTTATGGTATGCATATGCTGTGTGTGAGAAATAACCTTCTAATATGAAAATTTTGTGGAAAAAAAAAAAAAATCTTGATTTTGCAAAGAATTGTGGGAAAAAATTACAATTTAAAAAAAACTCACCATGCATCTTTTCAAAGACCTTGGAATGTCTTCTTTCCAAAAAGGGGTCATTTGGGGGGTATTTGTACTTTTCTGGCATGTTAGGGTCTCAAGAATTAGCACTCAGTACTTCAGGTGTGATCAATTTTCAGATATTGGCACCATAGCTTTTGGACTCTAACTTTCACAAAGACCAAATAATATCCACCAATTTGGGTTATTTTTACCAAAGATATGTAGCAGTATAAATTTTGGCCAAAATTTACGAAGAAAAATTACTAAATTTTATAACAGAAGCAAAGAAAAATTCATTTTTTTACCAAATTTTCAGTCTTTTTTCTTTTATAGCGCAAAAAATAAAAAACCCAAGGGTGATTAAATACCACCAAAAGGAAGCACTATTTGTGTGGAAAAAAAGGACAAAAATTTCATATGGGTACAGTGTTGTATGACTGAGTAATTGTCATTCAAAATGCGAGAGCACCGAAAGCTGAAAATGGGTCTGGTTAGGAAGGGGGTTTAAGTGCCCAGTGGTCAAGTGGTTAAAAAACATTTCCTTACCAATACAGTAAACAAAAAGGAGGGCTCAATATACCAATATAGTGGCCTTAGGAATAGCTCAACTTTCAACCCAAAAGGGTCCATCCAGCAATTTTGAGACTTAAGGTCGATGGTTAAACAGGACTTAAAACTTATGAATAATAAACACGAGAGTAAAAAGGAATATATGGACAGGAATTGGGAAGCTTGAAAATAGAAAAGAGTTGTGATAATCCTCCTTGCTGATGGGGGGGAGGGGGGGGGTTGGTCATCTTGAGTAAAGAGAACTATAACAAGGAACTTGACAGATTGGTCAGTGACACATTACGTATGAGAAATTAAGCCGCAACCCTATAGCTAAAATAAAGAACAAAAAGGTACAAAAGGCTATTAAAATATAATATTAAATTAAAAAAAGGATTTTGAATAAAATGCCAGAAGCCCCTAAACTACCAGTTATTTACCAGATCCCCAAGGATCATAAAAAAAAAAAAAAAAAAAAAAACAAACAGACTATACCACCTGGCAGACCCATGATTAGTGGGATTAATTCCCTATTCTCCAGAATAGGGGAATATTTGGACACATTTGTAACCTCTAGCACAACAGTGCTCAGCATACCTTAAAGATAGCAAACAATTAACATACTGAAAGATTTTGACATTAAAGGATCACACCATCCTGGCCACTGTTGATGTGAAGGCACTCTACATGAACATTCACCAGGATCATGCTTTGAGAGCAGTAAAATGGGCTGTAAGGGAGTCTTTGAATTTGGAGCCAGCCCAAACAAACATTCATATTAGAGGCCCTTGAATTAGCTAAGAGTAGCAACTACTTTTGGCATAATGGAGATTTCTACTGTCAGCACAAAGGTGTTGCTATGGGGGCAAAGTATGCGCCCAGCATGGAAAATATTTTCCTTAGCAGATGGGAACAGGAGGAATATTTGGGAAGCCAAGAATGAAACTGCAGATCTATCAAAGATAAATAGATGACGTGCTCATCGTATGGAGAGGCACAGAGGAGGGCTTGAAAGACTTTCAGGAAGAAATTAACATTAATGCGTATGACATTGCGTTCTCAGGTGGCTGAGATATCGTGAACAAATCAATTTTTTGGATCTGGTATATAAAAAAAAAAAAAAAAAAAAAAACACACACAACACTGTAAACTAAAACGTTTTAAGACAACTGATCATAATGGCTACATCCCAACACACAGCTGTCACCACCCAAAGTGGATAAGGGGACTACCCAAGGGACAACATACAAGGCAATTGTAAAGGGAGGAAGGCATTTAGGCATTAGGCAGACTTACTAATTGATAGGTTCAAAGCAAAAGGATATAAAAGATCAATCCTTATAGGAGATAACAACAGATACAGAATCGTGAGAGGGTTGTTAGAGGATAAACCTAGGGTAGAGAAAGATAACATTGTCTTCCTTACTGATTATAACAGTTAGAGGTTTTGAAAAAGTAATACAAAAAAAAAAAAAAAAAAACAACACTGGCCAATCTTATTAAGGGATAATATATTGGCTACCATTTTACCTAGTAGACCAGGGGGGTAGACAACCTTTTGAGCACAGTGTGCCGAAAAATGTTTTCAAAGAAATTTAGCGTGCTGATTTTACTTCACACTCTCAATCACGAAAAGGATTTTTAATAAAGTAAATGCTGTAAACCACTTGAGTAATAGTGACTAACATCCTGCACTCTCATGCCTTAGAACAGCCCCAATTCCCCCCTGCTCTTCTACCCCACTAATACACCTCCTTTTCACATCTGCCCCAACACTGAACCCCCTCTGCTCATCTGTACCACCGCTGTCACCTGCTGCTCATCTGTACTATACTCTTCTGTCTCACCATTGTACCCCCTTTCTCATCGCTTCGACTCCCACCACTGAAACCCCCTTTCTCTTCTGCCCCACCGCTGCAACCCCCTCTCTCTTCTGCCCCACCGCTGCAACCCCCTTTCTCTTCTGCCCCACCGCTGCAACCCCCTTTCTCTTCTGCCCCACCGCTGCAACCCCCTTTCTCTTCTGCCCCACCGCTGCAACCCCCTTTCTCTTCTGCCCCACCGCTGCAACCCCCTTTTTCTCTTCTGCCCCACCACTGCAACCCCCTTTCTCCTCTGCCCTGCCACTGTACCCCCCTGCACAACTGCCCCACCTCTGTACCCCCCTGCTCTTCTGCCCCACCAGTGTAACCCCCTTCTCATCTGGCCCATCACTGAACCCCCCCCCCCGCTCCTCTGTCCTACCACTGTAACCCTCTGCTCCTTCTCTCCCCCCATCACTGTAACCCCCTTACCATCTCTTCCACTACTGTACCCCCTGCACATCTGCCCCACCATCATACCCTCCTGATCTTCTGTCCCACCGCCAAACCCCCCCCTGCTCATCTGCCTCACCGCTGTACCCTCTTCTCATCTATGATATGCAGAGTGGTGCAAGGAAGCAGAGATGACACATCTACCTGTCCTAGCACACTCATCCCTGCTGATCAACCTCTCGCATCCAGCCCATGTGCTTGTATGTGATGTCACATACAAGCATCTGGAATGGATACGCAATGATGAGCTCAGGTCAGGGGCATTTTCTGAAAGCAGTATTCCTGTGTGGAAGATCAGGCCCCCACAATTGGGAAAAAGTACGGCGCCGCAGCAAAATTGGGTGCGATTTTCATTGTGCTGAATACTGGCTGTTGCTTAAAAGGGATACAGATATACATTATATATATAAAAAAAAAAAATTTCCCCCCTTCAACAGAGTTCCCAGAAGCTCAACAGTAATTCCTTAAACTGTCACCCGATTCTAGTTTCTCAACCACAGTGAAGTCCCTTCTTTGCGACTGGTAGTGGCAACCAAGCCAGTTATCTTCCTCAAGAGAGTGGCAGGGCTAGCAGGACGACAACTCCTGGAAACAGGGACTGCCCCCCTAGCAGAACTGCACCCAATCTCTTCCCCATCACAAAAGCTGAAAATCGTAGCTACAACAAAGTTAGATAACCAATCAGTTTCCCATCGTTTACAAAGTGCGGGGGCACAGTTCCTTCACCCCAGTGCAGGTGCAGCATGGGGAATTCTAAGATTGGAATGCATCAGCGTCTCACTGACACTTCCCTGCACTGCTGTTGGGGAGGGAGTCAAATGCCAGCAAAAGAGGCTTCACATGCCGCTTGCGGCACCAGTGTTGGGGGTTGCCTACCCCTGTAGTAGACCAAGGTTTGTGTACCGAAGGGGACCAAACCTCAGGGACAGATTGTTGCATAATATACCAGATCCCCCTAAAAAAAGTTGGGAACATTCCTAGATCACAAAGGGTTTTACACAAGTGGCAGGTGCAAACCGTGCAGGACAGCAAAAAATAGGAGTAGGAAAATTATGACTATCCAATCCAACAGGACTCATAACCCGTACCCAATTAAAAAAAAAACTGAGGTCAATGATTCCCGCTGCTGCGTCTTAGCCAATGAAGAGGCAGAGACCCAAGACAGCAGTCGCTCTCGTGCACATTGCTGATCGGGCAAGTATTGGGGAGGGCTGGGGGGTAGCTGCATATTGAAGGTTTTTTTTACCTTAATGTATAGAATGCATAAAGGTAAAAAACCCTCAGCCTTTACAACCACTTTAACCTCCTCATACCGAAAGGCTTTTTCACAATAAGAGCTCTGAAAATGTCAAATAGGCTCTCTTAAAAATTAGCTCTGACCAAATCCGTAGATTATTTTTTAAAAAATGCATGTATTCCTAATTGCAGAAATACGGTTTAAACATATAGAATTATTCATTCACTAATTTTCTATTGATTGGATATGTGTCTTGATTTTGATGATTCTAAACTAGACTATAACTTCTAATACTAATACAAAAGTTTTTGTATTGAATATTCATTACCATTTCATACTTGGTTGTCTTGTACCTAGCAAAATTATCGCTTTTTTTTTTTGTATGTTGTTGTTATTTTTTCTTTATTTCTCTCCCCTGTTGCATCATGTTCCCGGGACAAGAATGGGAGGCCCTGATGGCAGGCTATTACAAGGGCCATGATGAGAGGGAATCTTCCCACACTGAGGTACTGTCTCTTTTTGCTCAACTTAAAAAAGGTGGTAGAAAAGAAGGCGGCCTGTTTTTGGCACATTGAAGGTTTTTCAAGGTATTTGCAAGAAAAAGTCAACCCTTTCGGCTTGAGAATTCAGATCTTCCCCATTTTAGAAGACACGGATACATCTTTAAAACTAAAATGGACAAAAACATCAATCTAATTTATAACAAACTACGACCCTTTAAAAAATTGGCTACATTTAGGGAACAGGAAGAAAGGGTCAAAAACCATTTGGATACATTCACTAGAGATGCTAGCCACAAAAGGAGAAGAAATTTTGGCGGGACCAAAGAGCCTTCCAAGAAGGGAAGGCATACAGATGGCAGCAGAACATCAAACCAAACCCTCCGAATACTAGACAGAAAAGACACCATTATGAAAAAGATTTGGACTCCACACTCAATTCATCAATATCTTCCTCGTTTTCACAAAAATAACAAGGAATAGACAGAAAAAGCCAAAAGACAAAACGCTCACGTTCCGGTGATGACACCATACCTAAGAAATGTATAGTTGATCCACCATCATCTCAACAACACTCCACATCTTGCACATTTGGAAACACTTTTAATTTGAGCAGAGGCAACGCACGTGGTGCAGCAGGAACCCGTACGGTAGGACCTACAGGTGACGGATTATCTGCCGCTACTCATGTGGGAATACTCCCCCCCACATGATACAAATGATACCACAATACGAGAGGATAAACTCTGACATGAACAGACGACAGAACTAAGTGACTTACCTGCAGACAGCTCCGACACCCTAAATATTATCAACCTAATCATGTACTTTCTAAAGCTGAAGTATCCGTCCTATGCAAAGGCCTGAATTTTTGTCCGGATTCAGACACTGACACCTTTGATACTATCAAAGACGTCCAACTATTTGCAAGGCAGCTATTCTTTAAAGGTCTGTATTCAAGAAATAAGACAACTGAGACAATTAAAAATATAGAAACAAATGAAGGGGAAAAAACTAAAACTGTCGAAACAGATAAAGCATTAGAAATCCTAGTAAGTCTACTGGAGGAATCCAATCCATGTGATCCATCCGACAGCGCTGATATCACTAGCGCATTGCAACAGTATGCTGATGAAAAAATTGAACCCATTCCAGGCCCCCCTACCTTCAAAAAGAAATCAGACAAATTCCCCCACCTATCCGAAAAAATAAACCTGGCAGCATTTGTAAACCTTGTGAGTGCAAATCAAGAAAAACAAATTTAGATCAATTGGAAATCTAACCAAAGAAGGGGAAAAAAAATAAATAAATAATCGCACTGCAATCGCTAAGTGACAAGCATGATCTAACTATTAAACCAGCGGACGGGGGGGGGGGGGTGGACATTGCCGTAATGACAAATGACCAATACCAGGAAATGTGTCACAAGATCCTCCAAAACAGCACGTGGTACAAGAAAATCTCAAGAAGTACAATTGAAAAGTACAACGAAGACGTCTACTCCCTAGTAGATGAGGGCTTTGCCAATGGGGCAATTAAGGAAACATGGTAGTATGTACGCACCAAATACCCTAGGATTCCCACCTTTTATAGTCTGCCAAAAGTACACAAGAATATACAAACGCCGCCGGGCAGACCAATCATCTCAGGAATCGGAAGTATTACTGAAAACTAGGGCTGTTGAAATTAAAGATTAATTCCTCGTTTAATCAATTTTTTTTGATCAATCAAAATTCTTTTGATCGGTACTCACCTCTCCGCCGACTTCCGGGTCTTCAGGGAGTTCCAGAGATCCGGTGACGTCACGGACATCGACGTCACCGGACTCCTCCCCCCTTCCCCAAGTGCCTCCGTCTGCTAACGAAGAGAAGGGGAGGAGGAGTCCGGTGACGTTGAAGTTCTGATTGAACGCAACACGTACGGGGGGAGGAGCTACACATGATGTCACCCGCTGCTGCCCTACAGAACTAACACGATTGTCGGCTTTAAATACTGTGTTTTTATCATCTTTATGTGAGTAGTTTGTGTTTGAACACAAAAATTAAATCTTATACTTAAGCGGGGAGCACTTAGATCTTTTCTTTCTACCCATGACCTGGAGTCCTTGCTAAGATCTAAGGAGATGTGAGAGAAGTTTATGGTCCGTGTTAACCCTTTTGATATCCGCTTGCATGACCACCTGTTTGCACAGGGGTCCACGCCATAAGGTGAGAGTGATTAGTTAGACCGGAGGTGGAGGGATTGTCACGCTACAGTTTGAATTTAAAAAATGTATTTGTGTGAACTGTGAAGTTAAGTCATGAATTGTGGAAACGAACTAGTGTCGGGTGATTGTATATAGTGTATACCACATTTACCACTGACTAATGCAGAGTTGCAATGCAAGGAGATCAGCTAAAAAGTAGTTGATTCTGTATGTGCGTTATAATTAATCGAAATTAGTCGATTCATCGATTTAAAAAAAAAAAATGGATTTTTAAAACAGCTTACCTGTAAAATCCTTTTCTTGGAGTACATCACGGGACACAGAGCACCATAGTAATGACTATCTGGGTTTATATGCTACCTTTAGGTGATTGGACACTGGCAACCAATCGTAAGAAGGTTCCTCCCATATAACCCCTCCCATACAGGAAGTACCTTTAGTTTTTTTTTAGCAAGCAATGAAGATCCCAGAAAAAGAGGAGAGGGACCTCTGTGTCCCGTGATGTACTCCAAGAAAAGGATTTTACAGGTAAGCTGTTTTAAAAATCCATTTTTTCTTTATCGTACATCATGGGACACAGAGCACCATAGTAATGACTATCTGGGATGTCCTAAAGCAATGCCTTTGAGGGGAGGGAACATACCTAAATCCCCCTTATTTTAGGCTATTATAAAGCTGCTTGCAGCACGCTCTGGCCAAAAACAGTCTCCTTTTGAGATCTAACATCCAGTCAGTAAAACCTGGTGAATGTATGAACCGAAGACCAAGCGGCCGCTTTGCAAACCTGAGCCATCGACACTTGTTGGCGCACTGCCCAAGACGTACTAATTCCTCTGGTAGCGTGAGCCTTGAGATACCGAGGTGGAACCTTGTGTTTCAACTCATAGGCCTGGATAATGACCTGACGAATCCACCTAGAGATTGTAGAACCATCTGCTGCCTGTCCTTTCTTAGGACCCTCAGGCAGAACAAAAAAGGAGTCAGACTTCCAAAAAGGGGCTGACATATCCAAGTAAACCTTAATAGCTCTCACCACATCCAGTGAATAAAGCAATCTTTCCTCCTTAGATTTAGGGTTAGGAAAGAAGGAAGGTAAAACGATATCCTGATTTAAGTGAAAAGTGGAAACCACTTTGGGTAAAAACTCCGGACGGAGCCGCATTACCACCTTGTCCTGATGAACAAACAGAAAGGGTTTCTCACAAGAAAGGGCGGCCAATTCCGAGACCCTTCTTGCTGAGGTTATAGCCACCAAAAAATAGGATTTTCATAACAGCTTACCTGTAAAATCCTTTTCTTTTGAGGTACATCACGGGACACAGAGCCTCAGTAATTACTGATGGGTTATAGGGTATCATTAGGAGATTGGACACTGGTCACACCCTAGACAGGAAGTTCAACCCCCTATATAACCCCTTCCCTTCCTGGGGATACCTCAGTTTTGTAGCAAAGCAATATAAGTGTATTAGAAGAGGGGCGGGACCTCTGTGTCCCGTGATGTACCTCAAAAGAAAGGGATTTTACAGGTAAGCTGTTATAAAAATCATATTTTCTTTCTCGTACATCACAGGACACAGAGCCTCAGTAATTATTGATGGGATGTCCCAGAGCAATGCTATTTGAGGGGAGGGGACCACACAAAGTAGGGTGTAATCAGACCTGAGGACCTCGTACCGCTGCCTGCAGCACACTACACCCAAAGGCGATATTCTCATGCCTTCCCACATCCACCTGATAAAATCTGGAGAATGTATGGACTGAAGACCAGGTTGTGGCCTTGTAGATTTGAGCCATAGAGGCCCAGTGATGCACCGCCCAAGAAGCACTAACAGCCCTTGTGGAGTGTGCCTTGATTTGAAAAGGTGGAATTTTCTGTTTCAAACCGTAAGCTAAAATAATCATTTGTCGAATCCATCTTGAAATAGTAGACTTGGCTCTGCCTGTCTTCTATTGGGACCTTCTGGCAGTACGAATAAAACATCTGTTTTGCTTCCAGATAGGCCTTGACTGCTCTTACTACATCCAAAGAATGTAGTGACCTTTCTTCCGTAGAACAGGGATTTGGAAAAAAGGAAGGTAGAACAATATCTTGGTTTGGACGAAAATCTGAAACCACTTTCGGTAGAAAGCTAGGATGAGGGCGCAATACCACTCTATCCTTGTGTATGATTAAATAAGGCTCTTTACCGAAAAGAGCTGCTAATTCTGATACTCTTCTAGTAGAAGAAATGGCTACCAGAAAAAAATGTAACTTTCTTGTCAACAAGACCAAGGGAATTTGACGTATTGGTTCAAAAAGGCTGTTTCTGTAAAACTGACAGAACCAAATTCAAGTCCCAGGGGTTTAGGGGCACCCTAACCGGAGGATTAGGACGCGTTACCCCCTGTATAAAGCTTCGGACTAAAGAATGCACAGCAAGCAGCCGTTGAAATAATACTGACAAGGCCGAGACCTGGCCCTTGATGGTACTCAAGGCCAGCTTCATTTCTAATCCCATTTGTAGAAAGTCAAGAATTCTACTTACGACATATATTCTGGGATGCCAAGGCATGGATACACACCAGGAGATCTAAGCTTTCCAGACTCTTATGATAAATCATTCTGGAAGCTGGCTTTCTTGCATTGATTAAGGTACAAATCACAGGACCTGAAAGCCCACGACTCTTCAGAACGTGGGTTTCAATAGCCAGACCCTCAAATTTAGCGTTTGTAAGGCAGGATGGAACACTGGACCTTGGGATAGCAGGTCTGGACGCGACGGTAGGGTCCACGGGGGACCTACTGCCATCTTTACTATTCCTGCATACGAAGCTCTTCTGGCCATGCTGGGCCAGCAGAAGTACCAACTTCCTTTCCTGCCTGATCCTGCGAAGAAGTCGTGGCAGTAGCAGAATAGGAGGAAATGTAAAAATCAGGGAGAATTGATGCCATGGAGTCACCAACGCATCTGTCCCGCATGCAAGAGGATCCCTTGTTCTTGACACAATGTTATGAAACTTGTTGTTGAATCTGGATGCAAAGAGGTCTACATCCGGAACACCCCCATCTTTGGCATATGGCCAAGAAGACGTCGGGGTGAAGAGACCATTCTCCTGGGAATAACTGCCGGCGACTCAAGTAGTCCGCCTGCCAGTTCTCTACTACCGGAATGAAGATTGCCGATATTCACGGCACATGCTTCTGCCCAGATTAAGATCTGGTTTACTTCTCCCTGGGCTGCACGACTCCTGGTGCCTCCCTGGTGATTGATATAAGGCACTGCTGTGGCATTGTCGGACTGGATCCTGACAGAGCAACCCTGTAACCTGAGTGTCCAGGCCTTTAGAGCTAGATACGCCGCACGGATCTCTAGAATGTTGATGGGTAAGGTCCTCTCTGTCTTGGACCATCTCTCTTGGACAGACGACTGTTCCAGAACTGCTCCCCAACCCGAAAGACTGGCATTTGTTGTTACCACTGTCCAGGCAACTGGAAAAAAAGGGTTTTCCCTTTTGCAGATTTTCGGGTATCAACCACCAACTGAGGCTCTGACGCACTGTAGGAGACAGACGCATCGGGAAATCCAATGCCTGAACCTCCTTGTTCCAGGCAGACAGGATACTGTTTTGCAGCAGTCTCGAATGAAACTGAGCATAGGGAACTGCTTCGAACGAAGCCACCATCTTCCCCAGTAGCCTCATAAAGGCGAATAGAAGGATCTTTCTTTGCCCTGACTACCTGAATCAGTTCTTTATGGTACTGATCTTCCTGGGGTAAAATACCCTCTTCTGGGCTGTATCTATGACCTGACCGAAATACTCTAGTCTTCTTACTGGTTTCAAAGAAGACTTTTCTGAGTTGAGGAGCCAACCTAGGCATTCCAGGTAGTTGACTGTGGTGACCAAGCTTTGGTCCAAGCAGGCTACCGAGCGGTCTATCAAGAGCAGGTCGTCTAGGTATGCTATTACCGTTATACCTTGGGCCCTTAATCTGGCCAACGGAGGGGCCAAGATTTTTGTAAACACCCGAGGTGCAGTAGCTAGCCCGAAAGGCAGAGCTATAAACTGAAAGTGGCGTCTTTATACTTTGAAACGCAGGTACTTTTGATGAGCAGGGAAAATAGGTACATGCAGGTATGCGTCCTTGACGTCTATTGATGCCAGAAATTCTCCTTCTTGTAGGATGGAGACTACCGACCTGATCGATTCCATGCGAAAGGATCGTATCTTTAGGAATCGGTTTAGATCCTTGAGATCTAAAATAGGTCTGACATCTCAATTTGGTTTTGGAACTGTGAAAAGGTTTGAATAAAACCCCAATCCCTGCTTTTGCGTGGGAACAACCACAATAACTTTTTGCGACAATAGTCGCTCCAATGCTAGAAGAGAGACTTCTTTTTCTCTGGGTCTCTGGGAACATTTGATCTGAGGAAACGGGGAGAGGGGAATTCTCGGAACTCTAGTTTGTAACCTAGAGTTAATGTGGACATCATCCATCTGTCCTGGAAATCCTCCTACCAGAGCCTTGAGAACTGTAGCAGTCTTCCCCCCACCCAAGCGAGCAGGGGCACTCCTTCATAAAGAGGCTTTAGCTTCTTGTCTAGTAGGCTTCCTCCCACAGGACTTCTTTTGTCCCTGGGTCAACTGAGATTTATTTCTTGAGCCTGACGGAGGAGGCCGTCGCGACTGCCTGGAGGCTGATGCTCCTGGCACTGGAGACTGTTTAAAAGAGGGACGTATACCAATTCCTCTCCGAACAGCCTTGCACCATGAAGGGGCCTTCTGCCACTGAACCTGCCAAGAAAAAAAACACTTTTCAACAGGAATTCCAAATTCTTATCTGTTGGACCCCTAGGTATCTGAGCATTGTCGACAAGACAAGCCAGACTTATATACGGAGGAAAAGCATGTGTAGTTTGAGGAGGCTGCAGTGAACTCAAACCAAAGGTGGGTTCTTTAACTGACTCAGATACGGGTAACCTGAATGTGGAGCGGACCAATCCAGCCAAAATTTGCACTAACACCTTCTCATCCTGAGAAGCTGAAGAGGGCCCTTCTCCACTTGATTCCTCAGAAGAGGAGTCAGAAGTCTCATCCCGATCCTCTGAGAGGGATTCCTCTCCTTTTTCCCCAGAGTTCCTCTGCTTGAGGGTCCTGGGTAACAGAGGGAGACCTAGTGCGTTTTCTTTCACAGAGTAAAGATGCAATTAAGGCCACCAGTCTTTTCTCTAATCCATTAATGGTTGAGGAAAGAACCTCCTGTGTAATGTATACAGGAGCTGAAGTGCCAGAAGCAGCTGCAGCCCCTGACCCCGACGGCTCACCCTGGCCAGCTTCTCCCGGTCCTTCAGGGGGGAAGGTGCTGCAGAAGGGGGTCCTCAGAGCCTGAGGGAGTCCCTTAGAGCCCCTATTTTTCGGGGTATATGTACCTCTTTTGCCCCTAGTGCAAAACACAAAAAGCAGAGGCACTACCAGAATGCACTGACTGCTGAGCAATGTAGTTCAGCAACTGCCGCTGCAACCAAGTTTCAGTCTGGTGCTCAAGTAAATGTTGCCTGGGAATGCCTGTGCCTCCCACCTCACATGCGCCCGTCTGCTCTGTGTCCCTCCATAGGCCGTGTGCATCTGAAAAGAGTGCACCTTATAGCCTGTATGCAGCCTGCAATTTGAGCGTTTCACCATGCCGACATTGCGTTAACGCTCCTCCCCCACCCCCCTGCCACCCCTCCTGTCCCCCCTTCGTCCTTTTTTAAAAAAAAAAAAAAAAAAGACTGTTTCCCGCGCGAGCCAAGGCTCTAGATCCTCAGATAGCATAGGTAAGGCAGGGCGGAGGAGATAGGAGGCCGCTGTAATGGCGGCGGCGTGCGGTGCGGCATACGACAGCTTCCCTGTGCCTTTACCTAAGCCTTGGGGGGAGAATCCCTGTAGGAAAAAACCCCCATTCCCACATCCTACCTGGAGCACGGCTTGGAGGAGCATACAGTGTGGACACTGAGACAAGACAGATGAAGCATGAAAAAGGTATGTGCTCTTGGCAGCCCCCGGTGGTGATTATAGACATAGCATACATTTGCTTAAAAAATCTTATAAGAACTGGATACATTCTTAAGGCGTCTCCCTTACCTTATCCAGCTGCAGGGTTCTGTTGCAACAGATGCAATCTTCACCTCTCATGGTGGGCTCCGTTTAGAGAAACCTTCAGAGACTGGTGCCCCCTTTGAATAGGAAGATCCACAGTTCTGGCCCCGTAAAGCACCCCGCCAGGGATATGGCTGAAAAAAACAAATCCTGGATCCCGGGGTCCAGCTCTTTAAAAAGAGAAGCGTTACAGGTAAAACCTTGTTTCTTCGGACACGAGGCCCCGGGTACCATCCAATTCGCCCTGGAAAAGACACTTTGAATGGATCCGGCTGCATGGCTTGCCCCAGTATAGGATATTCCTCTGGAGCTCAGCAGCACATCTTATTCATGATCAACACCTAAGACACTGGCGAAAAAACTGAGGTATCCCCAGGAAGGGGAGGGGTTTTATAGGGGGTTGAACTTCCTGTCTAGGGTGTGACCAGTGTCCAATCACCTAATGATACCCTATAACCCATCAGTAATTACTGAGGCTCTGTGTCCCATGATGTACGAGAAAGAAAAAACAATTTCCTAGTCAATAGGATCAAAGGAATATGCTTAATAGGCTCAAAGGGTTGACTCTGTAGAGCTGAAAGTTCAAGTCCCATGGGCACAAGGTGGTCTAATTGGTGGCCTTAAATGTAGTACTCCCTTGATAAAGGTTCGTACCAATGAATGAGACGCAATTAGCCTATGGAAAAAAAAATGAGAAGACCGAAATCTGTCCTTTAATGGTTCGTAAGGACAAGTTTAAGTCGATTCTTGCTTGCAGGAAGGCAAGAACCCGCCCAATTGTATACTTGCAAGGGTGCCATCTTCTCTTCTCACACCATGAGATGTATAACTGCCAGACTCTATGGTAAATTTTTCTAGACACTGGCTTTCTAGCATTTATCAAAGTAGCCAGAACAGAACCACTGATACCACGGTCTTTTAGTACTCTGGTCTCAATAGCCATGCCATCAAATTCAGCGACCGTAAAGAAGGATGGTATATTGGACCTTGGGACAGTAGGTCTGGACGGAATGGAAGACACAATGGGTCCCCTACTGCCATCCTCACAATCTGTGAATACCAAGACGTCCTTGGCCACCAGAATTACTGTTTTCTGCTTCATCTGTATCCTGCTTAACAGGTGCGGCAGCATCTGGATCGGAGGAAAGGCGTAAATTAGAGAATACCGATCCCAGGGAACCACCAATGCACCTATCACGTACCTTGTGGACGAGCCCGACTTGCAGGGGATGGCCTCTCTTGGTAGGGTATACAGGAAGCACAAGAGTCAGGAGTGGCACGAGTGCCTGGCAGGATCAACAGCAGGAGGTAGGTCTGGAACTCTGGAAACACTGTGCAGTGGAGATTAAGCTGAGCTGGTAGGTAGACTGGAACACTGGTGCAGCAGACTGGAACTGGATAGCAGGCTGGAACACACAGGACAGCAGACTGGAACCACACAGCAGACTGGAAGGTCAGACAAGCCGGATCGATAGCCAAGCGGACTGTAGATGAGCCGAAGGGTCAGGCAGAAGAGTGGACAGACAAGCCGGGGTCAGATGCAGGCAGAAAGCAGGGATGGTCGGAGACAAGCCGGGATCAGATGCAGGCAGACAGCTAGGATAATCAGGAACAAGCCGGGTCTAGTACAGGAAACAGGTTCTCAGGAAATGCACACGTAATGCTGTAGAGCAGACAGCAAGATTCTCATGTGACAGATCAGTTTAAATAGCCCGCCTGGCGCGCATGCGCGCAACTGCCCGCACAGGGTGTCTGATACTGACAGGACTTTCCTGACAGCACCCATCCCCACGGCAAGTTGATCCCTGGTTCTGGACACAAAGCTGTCCACCTTGGCATTGAACCTGGATGCCAGGAGATCCACCTCTGGCATCCCCCAACACTGGCATATTTGAAGAAAAACTTCGGGGTGAAGGGACCATTCCCCTGGCAACAAATGCTGACGAATTAGGTAGTCTGCCTGCCAATTGTCCACCCCTGGAATATAGACTGCCGACAGATATGGCACGTCTCTCTGCCAAATTCAGTATATGATTTATTTCTTTTTGGGCTGCCCAGCTCCAGGTACCCCCTTGGTGGTTGATGTATGCCACCACTGTGGAATTGTCGGACTGGACTCTGACCGGAGACCCCCAAAGCCTGGCCGTCCAGAATATGAGGGCCAAGCGAGCCGCTCGGATTTCCAACAGATTGATCGGTAAGGTTTTTTTTTTATCTGGGACCATTTTTCCTGTACGGAGGCCTCTTCCAATACTGCTCCCCAGCCGAGACGACTCGCGTCTGAAGTTACCACCTTCCAAGTTACTGGTGGAACGGACTTCCTATTTTTTAAGTTGCTGGTCTTTGACCACCAAGACAAGAAAGGTCCTGTTTTACCTTTGGGGATAGAGATATTGGATGATCCAAGGCTAGGACAGACTTGTCCCAAGCCTCCAGGATCGTTCTCTGGAACAACCTGGAGTGAAACTGCGCATAAGGAACTGCGCTGAAAGATGACACCATATTTCCCAGCAGTCTCATGCATAATCGAATTGAGGGTCTTTCTACCCTTTTGACTTTCCTGACCAGCTCCACTATTGAGGTGACCTTCAAGGGGGGTAAAAACACCCTTTCCTGGGTCGTATCCAGGATCAAGCCTAGATATGTCAAGATTTGAACTGGATGAAGAGCTGATTTGTCCATATTCAGAATCCAACCTAGGCATCTCAGAACATGAACTGTAGTTGAAACGTTCTCTATCAGGTTGGAATAGGACTGGTCCTTCAACAGAAGGTCGTCCAGATATCCTATCACCGATATCTTCCGAGACCTTAGAGAGGCCAATACCGGAGCCAACACCTTTGTGAAGACTAGAGGGGCCGTAGCCAGACCGAACGGTAGTGCTACAAACTGGAAGTGACACTCTTCCACTGAGAAGCGTAGAAACCTTTGATGTTGTCCGAAAATCTGTACATGCAGGTATGCATCCTTGATGTCTATGGATGCTAAATAGTCCCCTTTTCTTAGAGATGCTATTACTGAACGACCCGATTCCATCTGGAAGGTTCGGACTTTTAAAAAGGAATTGAGGGATTTGAGGACCAGAATGGGCCTTACTTCCCCATTTGGCTTCGGCACTGTGAATAGGTTTGAATAAAACCCCTTGAACTTTTGTTTGTGCGGAACCTTGATAATCACACCTTGCCTTTTTAGCTGTTCTAAGGCTAGGAATAGGCTTTTCTTCTTTTCTAGATCCGAAGGAACTGTTGATCTCAGAAATCGATTTGGGGGAAAATCGCGGAACTCTATTTTGTAGCCCTGCGTTATAGTGGAGATAACCCACTTGTCCTGTACCCACCCTGCCCAAGCATCTGTGAACCGCCGCAGTCTGCCCCCCCACTGAGGGCGCCCCTTCACAAGGCGGACTTGGCATTGGCCTTATTCGGCTTCTGAGTCCAAGTTCTTTTCTGACCCTGAGGTCTTTTAAAGGCAGGTGGTTGAGGCCGTCGATACTTCTTGGGAGAAGATGCGCCTGGCCCAGGAGGCTGCTTATTCCTTCTTTTCACAGGAAGCAAGGAGCTCTTTCCTCCTGAGATCTTTTGGATATACTTATCCAGATCTTCTCCAAACAAATGTTCCCCAAGGGAAAAGCCGCAAGTAGCCTCTTGCATGGCATCTCGGCTGACCAGTTCTTTCTTTTTCAAAACTCTGCGCATATGCACTGAGAGTAGCGCAAAGCGAGACATCTGCTGGATTGAGTCTTTTAATGCGTCCACTGCAAAACACAAAGCGCGAGGAAGTTCTGTCAATTCATCAGAATATTCCTCCTGAACAGGTAGGTTCCTGACCAGTCTTTTAACACGGTCCTTCAGGGATTGACAGATCCCAAGAGCCAATTGTACTGCTGACCCAGCCACCACAAAGGAGGCCTTTAGCAAAGATTCCAGCTTTTTACCTGCTGGGTCTTTAAACCCTTGGGCATTATCCACTGGACAGGTTAAGCTTTTATTTACTGAAGAAATAGCAGCATCCACTAAAGGTGTATCCCACCTTTTTTTTAAACTTTTCCTCCATCGGGTACAAAAAAGAAAACCTTTTAGGAGGTAAGTATACTCTGTCCGGATGTTCCCAATCAGCGTAAATCAATGGATGCACAGGAAACGCCTGAGAACCTTACAGAGGTCGCAAGGATCCCAATGTAGAACAGGAAATTTCTGGCCTTTGTACAGCGGGCAACTTGAAACCTGCTCTTACCATTTCGGTTAAAGACTGGATAAACAGCTTTTGGGATTGCGAAGCCGTCAACGGTTCCTCCGAACCTGAGTCCCCTGCAGAGGACTCCTCTGCTTTGGCATCTTTATCCCCTATGGCTACCTCCTCAAAATCCTCTGCCCATTCAGGATCCAAATCACAAGGACCCAATTGGCTAAGGGAGTCCTGGTGCTCAAGTGACTCAGCACTGGGACCAGGCTCAGGAGAGGGAGATCTATTTTGTTTCTTCCCTCCCTGCATTACTGAGGCAATCATCCCCGCTATTTTGCCTTCAAGACCAGCGAGAGCTGACGTTAAGTCATCCTTAGTAACATAAGCCGAAGCAGGGACATTGGTGGTGGCCACAACGCCTGACAAATGCAATGGCTCAGCCAGGCCAAATGCCACAGGTCTTTCAGGGGAGACAGGTGCTGCAGTAGCCTGAGGTTGATATCCTGTTTTTGAAGGAGTCACTTTAACCCCTGGATTAATCCTGCTCCCTGCACCTCGTTTTCTGGAAGACATGCTTACAAGATTTGAGGAAACTTACTGTGCTATATGGCTGTATACAAAGCCTACTGTAGCCTCCTTACAAAGTTTGCAAATGCCCGACTCACGCGCCCCGCTCTGTGTCCCACTGCGACCGGCTCCTCTGAGCCTTAACGAACAGTACTGACACACGCAGGTGCCTGACTTCCCTATGCATGCGTGGTCATGTGACTGACGTACGCACGCCCAGGACTTACTGCGCATGCGCACGCCCTCGGGAAACACGCGGTCGCAATGCCGCCATCCCGCACGCTAGAGCGCGCGCAGGAGGGAGCGGGTTGCGCACGCACGCGCCGTCTGCACGCGCCGTCTGCACGTGCGCGCTACCTGCATGCACGGTCCCGCGGCCCTACGCGCAGTCCCTAACAGGGAACCTAGTCTGTGCAGCCGCTCTCCGGAACCACCCAGTGGACACAAAAGGCACTACAATCTGGCATGCAATCTGACATAGCATTACTTATATAAATAATGAAATAAAATGGGGCCTCCAAAAGGAAGCACTCACTGATCCTCGCAGCAGAGCCTGAAATAGGCCCAATCTTCCCCATCACCATGGGTAACGCCACTGAGGACCTTCAGAGACCGGGTCCCCTTTTGTTTTAGGGTCCACACCCCTGGACCTGTAAAGCACCCTTTAGGTTTCCTTGGGCAAATAAAAGACCAGGAATACCATATCACAAGGGTCCAGCTCCATAAGGAAACATTACAGGCAAGACCCTGTTCTTGAACCAGGGCTCGGGTACCATCCACTTTAGCATGATATGCCATCCGAATGGATCTGATTATAACATCCTCACTGGGACATTATCTGAAGCAAGAGCTCTCACAGCCGTGACCATCACCTTCAAGACACTGACAAAAAACTAAAGGTACTTCCTGTATGGGAGGGGTTATATGGGAGGAACCTTCTTACTATTGGTTGCCAGTGTCCAATCACCTAAAGGTAGCATATAAACCCAGATAGTCATTACTATGGTGCTCTGTGTCCCGTGATGTACAATAAAGAAAAATCGATTAATCGAACATGAAAATTTTAATCGGTAACAGCCCTACTGAAAACCTAAGTAAATTCGTAGATGCCCAACTTAGACCCTATGTACAAAACATCCCATCATATATAAAAGATACGATACATCTTTTAAAAAAACCTAGAAGACATTCAACTTACCCCAGATATCCTATTAGTGGCTATAGACGTTAAGGCTCTCTACAGCTCGATCCCCCACCATCTAGGAGTCGCAGCTGTGAAGCACGTACTCTCACAGTCCCCTAAGGATGATTGGAAAATTAGGCAGTTCATCACTGCCTCTCTGGAATTCATTTTGTCACACAACTGCTTTTTCCTTCAACGGTTCCCACTTCCTCCAGGTGCAGGGAGTAGCGATGGGGACTTGCTGTGCCCCATCCTACACGAACCTGTACCTGGGAGAGTGGGAGCGGTCCCTCCTAGAGGATGAAGATTTGGTTACATTGATGTGCCATATCACTCAGTGGTATAGGTACATTAATGACATCCTCATCATCTGGGAAGGATCAGTGGATTTACTCAACACTTTTCTGGCCATCAACAAAAACAACTTTAACCTGTTTTTCACCATGTCCTTTAGCAAAGATATGATCACATTCGTGGACATCACCATTTCCAGGAATGAGGACGACACGCTCTCCAGTAGTTTGTTCAGGAAGCCCACTGCGGGAAACACCGTTCTTTATGCCTCCGATGCACATCCTAGAGCTCTCGTCCAATCTATCCCCTACAGCCAATACCTTAGGCTGAGGAGGAATTGCTCGACCGAGGAGCCCTTTCTTACAGAAGCTGACCATCTGAGGACAAGACTTCTAGATCAAGGCTATTTGCGCAAGTGCCTTAAAAGGGCCTTCAAGTGTGCGAGGGATCAACCAAAGGACAAGCCACCTTTTCCCAGAAATCCAAAAGCCTGGTAACATCAAAGCACAGACCACTCGTATTATCACGAGATACAACAGTCAGCACAAAACAATCAAGAAAACTTTCGAAAAATACTGGCACTTACTCACTATCGACCCAACCTTAGGACCACACGTACTACCATATCCAGTGGTTACATATCGCAGAACTAAATCAATAAAAGATCAACTTGTTCAGAGCAAATTTGTTGGGAAATTCAGATCAGACCCCTGCAAAAATATGGGCACTACCTGTGGCGGATGCAATACCTGCTTATATATGAACACCCAAAAAAATGTAGTACTACCCAATGGCGTGATGTTCAAACCACGACACTACACCAACTGTAAAACTCCTGGGGTAATATACCGGTTGGCTTGCCAATGTAAGTGTTTTTACAAAGGCAAAACTAAACTGGAGTTTTGAAAACGAGCAAGGCGACATATCACCAGTATGCCGACAGCAAATCCAGATCTGGGAAGGCATGTAGCCGACCACCAAGGGGGAATATGCCCTAAATTTAACTTTCTTATTTTGGATCAAATCCATCCAGGAGACTGGAACAAACTCCTCCTACAACAAGAAACCCGATGGATAGTGGAGCTAAATGCCACTTTCTTCCCAGGCCTTAATACCCAACTTAGTTTTAGGCCCTTTTTGGAAGGTTTTGAGTTAGGGGTATGTGAGAAAGATCTCTAGGAATCTCTGTATCCTCTAAATAATTGGTCAATTTTGTGTAGGAACAATGTCCATTGCAAAGACAGATGTGAGGATCTTCTCCACAATATCCTATACATGTTTCATATACAATAATTTTCATGAATTAGATAACTTGACATGTATATCTTACTATTGTCTTTGCTAAACTGTTTTCTGATATGTACCACAATCCTTCACTTCTTGGTCCAATGTGTTGGACCTAATAATCCCTTGAGACCATGTTTGGGAGTCACTACTGGTTTACGTGATGTGCTGCACCTTCTTCTTATGTGCACTAGGCTCCTATAACATCGAGGGGGACCCCTGTCCTCCTGCCATGCTGATCACGGCCATTATGACCTAGTCCAGTGACCATCGCTATGTCATCACCAGGCTGAGCTCCGCTTCTTGCTTATCCAGAGGACCAGTACTCTATACTCATGGGTACTTATTTCAATGGCAACATTGAAGTCATCCATCTTAGTGTGGATCACGTTACATATGCCATTGATATTATCCTCCAGCGCTACCAGCACCTTTATACTGGCTTTGTTTTTGTAATATGAGCGATTGTTGATCCAAGCAATGACTGATTGCCTTCAGGGGCCTATGTAACTTAACTGCTTATGCCAGATGATGTCTTACTAATGCTTTTTACAAAGGGCAGAATTATGTCTCTCTGGAGTTTATATCTACTAATATAAGAAGGGTATTTTGATAACTTTAGAAAATGCAACGTGACATTGCAGGCTATTATTGAGTCTATGATCTAACAGAACATCCAGATCCTTCTCGACCATAGACTACCCCAATTTTAACCACCCCCCCCCCGAAAGTATGATGCTTGTATTGTGTTTAGCCTCTAAGTGCATAACCAACAATAAACCTCATTTGACTCATTTGGAACAGTGCATTAAGGTCTGCTTCTGAGTTGAAGACATCCTGTAAGGACATTCTTCTACTACATAGCTTGGGGTCATCTGCAAAAACAGAAATTATACTTTTAATCCCGAACTCTATATTATTTAATATGTTAAAGAGTTAGGGTTTCAAACACTGAACTTTGGGGTAGACCACTAATAATAATAATCTTAAACCAGAGTATGAACTATTAATTACTAACTTAGTATTACTGAACACCATCTATTCAGTTCTCTACCCATTTGCAAACTAAAATTTCTAAGCCTATAGACTTTATCACAATTAGATGTGCATGGAGAACTGTGTCAAACGGTTTCACAGATTTGTTTGACAACTGCAGTCTTTTGCGACTCCATGTTGACTATTGCTTATATTTTTTTTTTTTTTTTTCGCAAAAACTCTGGAGTATGTTCCTTACTATAGGTTAAACTAACTGGTCTGTTAGTTATATGGCAGACGACCATGCAGCTTTCTCTTTTTGCCAATGTCCAATCACCTGAAGGAAGCTGTATATAACCCATGGTTTAAGACTAAAGATTCTGTGTCCTGTATGACTAAGAAATTAGAATAGCCCTTTCATTCTCTCAGGGCAAAATAGAAAAAGAAAGCAAACATATAGGTGGTTGCTAATGGCAATATTGTTATTCAGGCACTTTTTACAAGGTTAATTTTGTTGTAAACCACACAAACTAATTGACGTTAAAAAGGAGGAGGTCCAGCCCCCCCTCTCCAAAAAATTAAAAGTCAGAATCTTCAAATGCTGTAGCTGCTGACTTTTAATACTAGGACACTTACCTGTCCAGGGATCCCACGATGTCAGCACCCCAGACGATTTTTCGATGGGCTCTCGGGTGCTGCCATCGCCATTCGTGGTAAGGGAAAACGGCTGTGAAGCCACAGTTCCCAGCTGCGCTTTCTAACTGGCCCTGTGGCGGAGGAAGGGGGTCGAACTTCTGGGGGACCCCACCGCAGCCAGGTCTCCCGGAAGTAGGGACAGGTACCCCCACCCCGAAAGGTGCAAAAATGTGGCACTGGAGGTGGGTGGGGGGGAGGGGGAGGATGCAAACAAGCGGAGCTTCCCCTTTTCTGGCCTCAGGTGATACAGGGATTAAAGGGATTAATCCTCCTATATAAGTTGTACCTGTTTTTCGGTTTAAAGTTGTCTTCTCCCCTTTACTATCGTTCAAAGTCCACAATTTATAAAGCGTGTCTGAGTGGTCAGAAAAAAGGGGGCAGAGAGCTGAAATTACACTGCAGAGCTGAATGAAGAGAGCTCTGACTGCTGGTTGGAGGGAAGGGACACACCCCCATTACACAGCACACAGGAACAGAGCTCAGGCTATCCATCAGCTGGAGCTCGCTCCCGTGTCACCTCTTTTCCTCTTTGCATCAGGAAAACTCGTCGGAAGAAATTTATACTACTAACAGAGTAACAAAGCAGCAGACAGAAATGACACTTAGTGCTCTTAATTGAGACAAGTATACACTATAGGAGGGATATACTTTTTTATATTTCTGAGGTTTACAACCACTTTGAGCAGTACCACTGGGAGGCATATTTATAAAGCAAAGAATGGGGCACCTGATAAACATTCATTTCAGGTGAATGTGCTTCAAATTAGAGTGATTCACCATCAGTAAATGTTGCTCACATTCACTGCTTTATAAATATGCCCCTGTGCTGTGCTCTTTGCTATGTGCATCAATATACAGTATAACAACAAGAACATATTTTGTAACAACAACCAATCATATGTCAAAAACAATTTTCCAAAGCAGCTTTTAATTCAGTGGTAGTTAAATAACATTAGCTGCTACAATGATGATACTCTGATACACAAAACACACTGTGAACATTGAAAAATAATACTTACTTGCATTCTTAAAGAGAAATCCCACAGGAATGGACAACAGCAACACACAAAGATATGTTATTTCATCAGGGGACATGGTTCACCTCCTTCAAAAGAAACATACAAAAACAGAAATTAGGATATCCAGAAAAATTATTATTATTTATTATTATTATTATTAATAATAATAATAATAAATAATAAATAATAAATCTGACTTACTTTTAAATTCCACATCTTGGAGTACAGGCTGGATATAGGTAGACCCTGGGTTATAGGTCACTACCCTCAGGTGACTGGACTGGTAAAGCTTTGCTGAACACACCCCTGGGCATAATCCTATAGGTGCAGAGGAGGCCCTTGACTAGGAAATGGTGGTTAGTGTGGCAAAGGCCCCTGAATTGGGGGGGGGTTAAAGGTAGATACCGGACTAGGACAGCAGGTGTCTGGAGGCCCCGGACTAGGAGAGCGGGATAGTGGAAGCCCTCTGGACTAGGAAAGAGGGTGCCTGAAGGACCTGCCAGCTTCAGGGAGAAAGAGCCTGGATCTAAAGCCTAAGCTGAGAAAGAGCCTGCCTGGGCCCTGGAGGGTGAGTTCACTACATAAATAGGGACATTTATCAATTGTCACAAGCAAACAGGAGCAGAGAGACAGGTTGTGTGAGATTTATTGCTTGTTTGGCTGTACTCCTGTGGATCACAGCAGTGCAGATTCTTTTGCACTCCTGTGACAAGTTTTCAGCTGACAGCAGGCTGTCGGCTGAGGTCACAGAACTGATCCAGGCTGGGGAAAGATTGCAGCCAAATAGTAGAGATCCACTCCCATGCCTAAACCAGCCGCTCCCGCCCCCTCCACAGCCCAGTGTTTCAGTGAGCTCGGGGGGGGGCAGAGCAGAGAGCTGCTGTCATTTACAGCCAGTGAGCCTACTTGGATGCCCCCATAGCAAGCCGCTTGCAGTGGGGGCACCCAGCAAGGGGTCCAAGAAGAGGAGGGTTTAGGCTGTGCAAAACCATTACACAGAGCAGGTAAGCATAACATGTTTTTTATTTGAAGATAAAACAAGACTTTAATATCACTTTAACCACTTCAGCTCCGGAAGGTTTCCCCCCTTCCTGACCAGGCCATTTTTTGCGATACGGTACTGCGTTACTTTAACTGACAATTGTGCGGTCATTTGACGTTGTACCCAAATAAACTTGATGTCCTTTTTTCCCTCCCATAAATAGAGATTACTTTTGGTGGTATTTGATCACCTCTGCGGTTTGAAAGAAAGAAAGAAAGAAAGAAAGGAGAGAAAGAAAGAAAGAAAGGAGAGAAAGAAAGAAAGAGAAAGAAAGAGAAAGAAAGAAAGAGAAAGAAAGAGAAAGAAAGAAAGAAAGAGAAAGAAAGAAAGAAAGAGAAAGAAAGAGAAAGAAAGAAAGAGAAAGAAAGAGAGAAAGAGAGAAAGAGAGAAAGAGAGAAAGAGAGAAAGAGAGAAAGAGAGAAAGAGAGAAAGAGAGAAAGAGAGAAAGAGAGAAAGAGAAAAAGAAAAAAGAAAGAAAGAAAGAAAGAAAGAAAGAAAGAAAGAAAGAAAGAAAGAAAGAAAGAAAGAAAGAGAAAAAGAAAGAGAGAAAGAAAAAGAAAGAGAACGAGAGAAAGAGAGAACGAGAGAAAGAAAGAAAGAAAAAAAAAGAAAGATAAAAAGAGAAATAAAAAAAAAAATCACAAAAAGCGTATATTGATTGGTTTGCGCAAAATTTAGAGAGCCTACAAACTATGGGATAGAGTTACGGACTTTATTTTTTTTATTCAGTAGACCTAATAATGTGTTCTCTTGTTGGTGCGTTCACCATCTGACCCATGAAATTGTCCTGTAAGATATTTAGGAAATGACGAGCCTTAGAGAAGTGCACGGTTCCTTCCGCCCAGTCTATATCTGGATGATTAAAGTTCCCCATTATAACATTTCCCAGTATTGTGCCGACATCGCGGGCGCCCCTGACAGGTAAGTGTCCTTATTTTAAAAGTATTTGTAGCTGCTGACTTTTAAAAAAAATAAAAATTTAGCGGACCTCCGCTTTAAGTATGGATTAAAGATGGGTGTTACCGACCATCTTCCACCAATAAGAGGGTACATATTCAAATGACATTTCCTTTTAACATACAATCAACCGATCATAGTCATTAACTCTTTATCTAGGCATAGTATTATGTCACAATATACTATATGTCACATTATATTATGCCAGTCAGTTCACTTCTTAAACAATATACATTTACTTGATCAGCAAAATGATACACTACTTAAAAGCGCAGTTCATGTATTACATTGCAAAAACACAAGGGGGGCTTTTTACAATGACTTTTTCACATACTATCTCCTTGTTAGTTGCCATGAGGCTGCAAATTGGATTGATCAACTTACTTACCTTACTCAACCAATGTAAGTGTGCAATGTATGTGTGGAGTGCTGTGTAAATTGACAGCACTATATGGGTACCTTAAAAAAATAGTGATAATTGTAGACACACACCCACACTAACTCAGGTTGAACTGGATGGACTGGTGTCTTTATTCAACCCAATTATGTAACTATGTAATAACCCCAACACTACCCGCTAAAGCTTGTTTCACGCTGGCTATTTCTACATCTGGACCCTCCCCCCTATCACCTGGTCATCTTCTCTCCCAGCCGAGCTGCACCCTCATTTAGGTGCAGTCTGTCCCTGTTAAAGAATCAGTAAACGACTGCGAAATCGGACCAGTTCTCCAGGAACCCAAACCCCTCCTTTCTACACCAGCTCCTCAGCCACTTGTTAATTTCCCTGATCTCCCGCTGCCTCTGGTGTGGCTCGAGGTACTGGTAGTATTTCTGTGAATGCTACCTTGTAGAGCTGCACGATTAATCGCCAAGAATCGAAATCGCGATCTTTTCCCCTTCCCGATCTTCAAAATAGCATGTCACAATTCTTTCTAAGAAGAAGTGCAGAGAATTCTCACAGCTGGATAAAAATAAATAAATCCAGTTTCATCACAATATTGCAAACAAGTAAAAAAAAAAAAGTAGCTTTTTGTTCTTTTAAGGAAGTTTAGCCATTTAAAAGACCAAACCTTTTCTGACATTTGTTGATTACAAGTAAAAAATCATTATTTTCTGCTAGAAAATTACTTGGAACACCCAAACATGATATATTTTTTTTAGCAGAGACCCCATAGAATAAAATGGTGGCTTATTTTATATCACACCGTATTTGTGCAGCTGTCTTTCAAATTCAATTAAAAAAATACTAAAACAGTAACGTTAGCCCAATTTTTTTGTATGGTGTGAAAGAAGAATCGAGAGAGAATCTTGATCTTTATTCTAAGCAAAAAAAAATTGCGATTCTCATTTTAGTCAAAATTGTGCAGCTCTACATACCTTGAAGATCCTATTCCTCAATTTAGCTCCAAAGTACCTAAAATAGTTTAGGACACTCCATCTTCCTCTGACTTTGTCATTGGTGTCAACGTATACCATGACAGCTGGGTCCTCCCAATAATCTGTCCACCAAATCCTTGAAGTGTCGCTCTGCTCCAGCAATGCTGGTCCCTGACTGGTTTCCCCCAATATCACACAATGGGGAGGTATTTATTGGGGTGTTCCAGCCCAGGACCAGCCTCCCTGGCACCCCCCACCCCCACCCTTCCTGAGTGTCGGGGAAAAAAAAAAAAAGAAAGAAAAAGCACACATTTTCTTTGGGTACGTCACACAACCGGGCAATTGTCAATTGAAATACAGCACTGCGTTATCGCAAAAAATGGCCTGGACTTGAAGAGGGAGCAAACCTTCTGGAGCTGAAGTGGCTAACTGGCAATTGCTTATTTGTTTGCGATATAAAAAGGAAAAAGACAGAAAAATCTGAAAAAATAAAACATAAAAAAGTTTTCATAACGTTAGGCCAAAATGTATTCTGCTACATGCCTTCGGTATAAGAAAAATCCCATTAAGTGTATATTAATTGGTTTGTGTGAAAGTTAAAGTCTACAAAACTACGAGATACCAATTCTAGTATATATTTATGTCAAAACCCCAGTGAAGAAACGGATATATTTTCATAAAATTTTAACATGGATGTTTTAGGCCCCTTTGACACGGGGCGGATCGGCTCAGCGGGAGAACGCTCCATTGATCTCCGCTGAGCCGGCGGATGACTCTCTGAACGTATCGCTATCCGTCTGTTCTTAGCAGATCGGATGGCAAATGGGTGGACACATCTCCGCTGACATCCGCCTGCCCATAGGAGTCAATGGGTGGCCCGTTCGGATCCGCATGAAAGACAGGCAGATCCGAGCAGGCTTATTGCGTGAAAAGGGGCCCCAAGCCTGAATAAGCCCCAGAGAAAGGGTCAAAGGACAAGTCAACAAAGTTTCAACCTGAGACATTGTTTTTGTTTTCAATTTGCTGAAGGTCTGTAAACAAGCATACTTACAGAACTGGGAATAGAAACAACGGTTTATGATATGCACACATACCTGAGGTAATAAACAAACTGGCCTGATGTTTACACAAAAGTTGAGTGTGAAGGCAATAGATATATTGAGATGGACTTAGGTGCCTTTTCACACGGACGGCTATTCTGCCGCAGTTAAAAGCATATTTTTTTTTATGTGAAATTCAAGACACCAGGCACTGCGATCAGCTGCATTTGTACATGCGGTTGCGTTTAGCTGCGGTTTGCCATTTCCATAGCAACCCGACAGGGTACCGACTCATATTGAACGGGATCCGACTTGGATCCCTGCCAATACCAGGCACTGTGTTTGGTATGAATCTTGAGGGGGAACTCCACGCCAAATTTTAAATAAAAAACCGGCATGGGTTCCCCTCCAAGAGCATACCAGGCCCTTCGGTCTGGTGTGGATTCCAAGGGGCACCCCCCAAAAAAACGGCGTGGGGGTCCCTCCAAAATCCATACCAGACCCTTATCGGAGCACGCAGCCCGGTCGCCCCCCTCCCCCCCTCCTGAACCGTACCAGGCCGCATGCCCTCAACATGGGGGGGTTGGTGCTTGGGGCAAGGGGGCACCCTGCGGGCCCCCCACCCCTAAGCACCTCGCTGCCATGTTGATGAGGACAAGGGCCTCTTCCCGACAACCCTGGCCGTTGGTTGTCGGGGTCTGCGAGCGGGGGGCTTATCGGAATCCGAGAGCCCCCTTTAATAAGGGGGCCCCCAGATCCCGGCCCCTGGTGCCTGGCATTGGTGGGGATCCAAGTCGGATCCCTGTGCTTGTCGCTTATTGGGAAAGGAATGTTTTTTCCTTTCCTGATGAGCGAGCCAGCTCAGCGCTGCTATCCGCAGCTGACACAGTGCACTGCGATTACCTGCGGTTATGTGCGGATAGCTGCGCTAAATCGCTCCTGAACGCAGTCAATTCTATTTTTTCTATCTGCACAAAACCACATGTAATCAAAACGCAGCTAAATGCAGTGTGTGAATGGGGCCATAGGAAAGCATTGTGTGCATTTAGCTGCAGTAGAAAACGTAGCTAAAAGCACAATTCTATCCGTCCGTGTGAAAGGGGCCTTATGGATACAAATGACAGCAAGGCTAGTTATATAGTGACCAGTCATTGCCTCAGCTCTGAGAAAGCTAAAAACAGAGCGAGACCTTCACAGAAAAGGAATTATTTTTCTTGTAACAATTTCACCAGCAAAAGACATTCATGTAATGTAAAGTCGCTTCACAATCTCCATATTGCAAATCATCAGGACCCTGTGTGAGACATATAAGAAGTCCACAGGATTGCTGCACTTCAAATATTTTTATTGAACCGACAAGCATGTATAAAGCATTACATGATGTGAAAGGCCGTGATTTCCATTCCGTCTTACAAGCTTACGCCCTTCATCAGATCAATGCCACATTTAAAGTTCCAGATACACTCATGTCTGTCTACAACTTCACACAACACATTTGTAATCAATTATTTGATCAATCAATTAATGCAAAATTACATCCTTCTTTCATACGTCTTTATATCACAGGTGCAAAAATGGCTAGCAGAATATATGACCTTCCCATTATTTCAGTAAAAGCCTCCAAACATTAGTCTGTTAAAAGGAATATATAAAATATATCACTACCTAGTAGTAGCATAGAAACAATTTTTTATATTTTTCTTACAATTAACATAGGATCAAGCACGTTCAATGTGTAACTGTTGGCTTTGTAAAACTTAGACCATTGTCTGATAGTTAATTATACATACATAGTTATTGTGTCCAAAAAAAGAAATTAACCTTTTTGTTCCATTCATATGGTTTAGCAAAACCCATTAGCGAGTGTTGCATAATAATTCTGTATTTTATGTAAGATTTTATGTCCATCCATGATTTGTGAATTCATGTCTAGTGAATAAATACTCCATATTTAGTCTATATTCATATTGTATGATCTGTTTTTTTTTTAAAGAAATTCGATTGGTTAAAACTGCTCAACATAATCATCGTTCAGGCAATTCCCAACGTCAAAACGTACACATTTTATTTTTTTACTAGTAATGGCGGGGATCGGTGACTTATAATGGGACTTTGATAGTGCAGCAGCCATTCCAACACTAACTGACTGGGGGGGGGAACTGACTGTCACTGACATCACCAGTGACAATTATACAGTGATCTGTGCTAATGTACACTGTATAATGACACTGGCTGGGAAGGGGGTTAACATTGTGTAACAATGTGCAACGTGTGTACTGTCTGGCATTTTCACTAAGCAATGTGCCAGTTTTAGGGAGCAAAAAATAAAAATAAAACCGCACATCGCTGCTGTTGGTGAACTCTGTTACCAACACAGGGCTCCCTCCTGGGAGTTTGCTCCACCAATCAGCAGGTGCTGCCCATAAATCATTGGCCAGGCCTGCTGATTGGCATGTGCTGAAGAAGAGCCAGATCACACAAACACGCCAATTTGCCGCAGTATACATATACACATGGGGCGGTCGCCAAGTGGTTAAAGTTCGGTCCTCGAAGACTGGATCCTGTTTGTTCGTTGTCCTAGTCCAATTAGCTGCAGTCAGACAGAAATTGCAGCAATAGCCAGCTACAGAGCAACACACAGACACACACACACACACACACGTGGGAGGTTAAAAAGAGCCTTCATGGAGCGCCTCAAAATTCTTTGCCAGCAGAATCTTTAAAAATGAAACATCTTCTATAGACACAGTAAGTGGGTGGAAAAAGAGCGTGGAGTTTGAGCCTCGGACATTTATTAGTTGTATTAAAGCCATTATTTGTCTGAGAAAATCTGGCATAGTTGCAGAAAAGTCTGTCTTGATCAGGTTAAGTGCCTGAGATACAATCGGATGCAGAAACCTATATTTAAATAGGGTCCTGCCCCTGTGTAAGGCAACCATCAACGTTCAGAGTGGTTTGAGTGTTTTGCCTGAGTTTGTTTGTTTCCCTGTGTCTGGTTTCTGCCATTGCCACCCAGGCATGTACTGGCCATTGGGACTACAGGGAGTTTCCCGGTGGGCCGATGGCTCAGTGGGCCGATTTCAGTGACAGTGGACCGCTGCCTCCCTCCAGTCCTCTGTCCCCCCCGCAGTGCTCACCTCCTCTCCCTGGCTAGTTATGCAGCGCGCCTGAATACAGACATGATGCTCAGGACTCAACACTTAAAAGCTCATCATACGATCTGGAAGGAGGGCGGCCTCACTTTCCTGCCTAATCTTGTTCCATGGGGGGGGGGGCGCCAAACTGATTCTTTGCCCCAGGTGAAATAATGTCTAGCTTCCCCACTGGTACTGCCTATAAGAGAAATAATGTAGAACGGCTAATAGCTAGTGGGGGGGGGGGGGGGGGGCTTGGGTGGCAAGCCGGCATGGGAGAGACCTGTCAAAGTGGGCCAGTCTGGGTGAAGTCCAGGGCCAAATTTTTGTCCCAGTCCAGCCCTGTTGCCACCAGTGAGTTAATTCCCCTGTGGGGTACTCCCAGAGTAGGGTGTGGAAATGGGGTAAACGTGTTTGTTAAGTAGTACATAGAAACCCATGTGTCAACTGTTCCGTGCAAGTCCTCTTGGCAATGGGGACAAGAGGAAAGGCCCAAGTACCTTATAAAAGGGCTCTGACGATGCAACACCAAGTTATTCACCTGAGACCAAGCTTTGAATGTTGGACTTTTACCACTAAGTTTGAAAAGTTTAAAGCGGAGTTCCACACAAAAATGGAACTTCCGCTTTTCGGAACCCTCCCCCCCTCCGGTGTCACATTTGGCACCTTTCAGGGGGGAGGGGGGTGCAGATACCTGTCTAAGACAGGTATTTGCACCCACTTCCGGCATAGACTCCCATGGGAGTCTACCCCTCTTCCCGTCCCCACCGCGCTGTCTCCTGGGAAACACACAGCTCCCAGGAGAGAGCGGGGACCACTTGGGATGCGCAGCGCGACTCGCGCATGCGCAGTAGGGAACTTGGAAGTGAAGCCGCAACGCTTCACTTCCTGATTCCCTCACCTAGGATGGCGGCGGAGCTGCCGAGAACCGAGTGGGTTCTCGGCGTCGCCTGCCGACATCGCTGGACCCTAGGACAGGTAAGTGGCCATGTATTAAAAGTCAGCAGCTGCAGTATTTGTAGCTGCTGGCTTTTAATATTTTTTTTTTTTTGGCGGTGTGGGTGGACCCCCGCTTTAACACTTGATAAACAAAAGTTTCAAAACACATTTCCATTATCCTTATAGTTTTAATGTAAAAAATGAATACTAAATCAAAATACACATAAGTGTAAAGCTACAGTATTGTTTCAATAACAGAAAGATTTTACATAGTTAGTAAGGTTGAATTACACCAGTCCATCCAGTTTAACCAAAGCGCACACGCACCTGCCAAATCTGCATATACAATTTTTTTAAATTTATCTACATTCCTCTGACTCCACCAATTGTGGAAGGGAGTTCTACATCCTTACTGCTCTAACAGTAAAGAGCCTCTTACGCAGTTTAAGACTGAACCGCTTCACATCTAACTTTGTGTGAATGGGTGCTTTCTTTAGAGACTTAAGACTGAATAGTTTTCCCTCTATGCTAAAATCACCACTTAGATATTTGTATATTGTGATCATGTCTCCTCTCGAGTGTCTTCTCCAGGGAGAATAATTTAATGTTTGTAGTCATTCCTATTAGCAGAGTTCTCTCCAGTTTCAGAACATCCTTCCTGATGATTGGTGATCAGAACTGGATGGCATACTCAAGATGTGGCCCAACCAGAGTTTTGTTAATTGGTAAAATTATAGTCTTATCTCTTGAGTAGATAACCTTTTTAATAAATGCTAGCAGATGGCTTGCCTTGCTTGCTGCAGCTTGGTATTGCATGCTATTGCAGAGTCTGTCACCTACTAAGACTCCCAGATCCTTTTTAATCCTCAATTCCCCCAGAGGTTCACCCCCTAGTGCAGGGGTAGGCAACCCCTGTCAATGAAGCCTTTTTTGCAGGCACTCGACTTCCTCCCCAACAGCAGAGCAGTGCAGGGAAGTGTCAGTGAGACACTAATGCATTCCAATCTCACAATTCCCCATGCTGCACCTGCACTGGGTGGGGTGGCACTGTGCCCCCACACATTGTAAACCATGGGAAACATTGATTGTTTATCTAACTTTGTTGTAGCTGCAATCACCAGCTTTTGTGATGGGGAAGAGATTGGGTGCAGTTCTGTTAGGGTAAGGGGTCCCTGTTTCCAGGAGTCGTCCTGTTAGCCCCGCCCACCATCTGGAGGAAGATGACTCGCTTGGCTGCCACTACCAATATCAAAGAAGGGATTTCACTGTGATTGAGAAAACCACAATCAGGTGACAGTTTGTGGAATTGCTGTTGAGCTTCTGCCAACTTGGTTGAAAAAAAAATAAAAATAAAAAAAATTAGATTTATTTTTGTGTCACTTACTACTGACCCCTCAGCTCTGCATTCTCTACTACTCCCAACCTCTGGACTCTGCGTCACTACTGAACCCCTGCATTCGGTGTCCCTTTAAGCCACAGCCAGTATTCAGCACAATGAAAATCGAAAACAATTTTGCTGCAGCGCCCCACTTTGTCAACTGCGGGGGCCTGATCTTGCACACAGGCACAATGCTTTCAGAAAATGCCCCTGACCTGAGCTCATCTTTGCTTATCCATTCCAGATGTTTTATTGTGACATCACATAAAAGTGTGTATAAGGGCGCTCTGAGTAACAGACCAAACAGATATCAGTCTATGTAGAAATAGAAGAGGGTCTTCATGCACTTCCAGCAGCACTTAGAGAGAAGCAAACTCTGGAAGTAAAATGAAAAGAATAAAAAAAAAAAAAAAGGGCGCCTGTAAGTGCAGAAGTAAATCGTTATATTTACTAAAAGGGTTAAAAACAATTACAAAAGGGTAGATGGGTAGGAGCACATCATATTAGTAATATGGCAGGTGGTCCGGCATTCTGGTAGTCCCAAGGAGTCTCAGGGACAACTACTGTACCCCCCTGCACCTCTGCCCCACCGCTGTACCCTCCTCATCTGCTGTACTCTCTTCTCACTTATGATATGCGCAATATGCAGAGTGGTGCAGGGAAGCAGAGATGAGACACATCTACCTGTCCTGGCACATTCATCCCCCGCTGATCCACCTCTCGCATCCAGCCCACATACTTATATGTGATGTCGCATACAATGGAAAAAAAAAAAAAAAAAAGTCACCTCCTAAGTGCAGAAGTAAAACTTTATATTTCCCAAAAGGGTTAAAAACACATACAAAAGGCTGGATGGGTAGGAGCACATCATATTAGTAATATGGCAGGTAGTCCGGCATTCTGGTAGTCCCAAGGAGTCTCAGGGACATCCGGAGGTGTAATTCTATGACTGTCATTGCTTGAAGGAGGAACCAATAAGCTGTTCCGAAACGCAGCGCATGTTGATGACATAGAATCTGGTTTGCTGTCCATGCTGGTTCCTTCCCGCTGACATCACTTCCTGGATTCGGCTTCCATGCTGTCTCAGACAGCCTAGCTGTCTTCCCAGTATCCAGGAGAGTAGTGGCTTCCATCTGCTGGCCACTTCAGAATATGCCACCATAGAATTATACCTCCGGATATCCCTGAGACTCCATGGGACTACCAGAACAACCGGACAACCTGCCATATTACTAATATGATGTGCTCCTACCCATCCAGCCTTTTGTATGTGTTTTTAACCCTTTTGGGAAATATAAAGTTTTACTTCTGCACTTAGGAGGTGACTTTGTTTTTTTTCCATTATATGCGACATCACATATAAGTACGTGGGCTGGATGCGAGAGGTGGATCAGCGGGGGATGAATGTGCCAGGACAGGTAGATGTGTCTCATCTCTGCTTCCCTGCACCACTCTGCATATTGCGCATATCATAAGTGAGAAGAGAGTACAGCAGATGAGGAGGGTACAGCGGTGGGGCAGAGGTGCAGGGGGTACAGTAGTTGAAGAGATGAGAAGCAGGTTCAGCGGTGGGACAGAAGAGCATGGTGGTTACAACGATTGGGACAAATGAGCAGGGGGTTACAGTGGTAGGACAGAGGATCGGGGGGGGGGTGTTCAGTGATGGGCCAGATGAGATGGGGGTAACACTGGTGGGGCAGAAGAGAAGGGGGTAACACTGGTGAGGCAGAAGAGAAGGGGGTAACACTGGTGGGGCAGAAGAGAAGGGGGTAACACTGGTGGGGCAGAAGAGAAGGGGGTAACTCTGGTGGGGCAGAAGAGAAGGGGGTAACTCTGGTGGGGCAGAAGAGAAGGGGGTAACTCTGGTGGGGCAGAAGAGAAGGGGGTAACACTGGTGGGGCAGAAGAGAAGGGGGTAACACTGGTGGGGCAGAAGAGAAGGGGGTAACACTGGTGGGGCAGAAGAGAAGGGGATAACACTGGTGGGGCAGTTGTGCAGGTGGGTACAGTGGCAGGGCAGAGGAGAAAGGAGGTACAATGGTGGGACAGATGAGCAGGGGGTTACAGTGGTGGGACAGAAAAACAGGATTTTTAAAACAGCTTACCTGTAAAATCCTTTTCTTTGAGGTACATCAGGGGACACAGAGCCATAGTAATTACTATGTGGGTTATAGGCCACCTTCAGGTGATGGACACTGGCACGCCCTAAATTAAGAAGTGCACTACCTATATAACCCCTCCCACTACTGGGAGTATTCAGTTTTGTAGCCAAGCAATACATGTGTATACCAAAGAAGGGAGGGGCCTCTGTGTCCCCTGATGTACCTCAAAGAAAAGGATTTTACAGGTAAGCTGTTTTAAAAATCCTGTTTTCTTTTCATACATCAGGGGACACAGAGCCATAGTAATTACTATGTGGGATGTCCCATAGCAATGGCAACTGAAGGGAGGGAGACACAAAAAAGATAGGGCATTAAGAGGCTAGAGGACTTATACTGCAGCCTGCAGTACACTACGCCCAAAGGCAATATTCTCATGACCTTTAACATTTATATGATAGAATCTGGTAAATGTATGGACTGAAGACCAGGTTGCGGCCTTGCAGATCTGAGCCATAGAGGCCTGGAGATGCACCGCCCAAGAGGCACTAACAGCCCTGGTGGAATGGCTTTGACATGAAAAGGAGGAATTTTCTTCTTTAGACCATAAGCTTGAACAATCACTTGACGAATCCATTTGGAAATAGTAGATTTCGATGCCGCTTGTCCTCTTTTAGGACCTTCTGGCAGTACAAACAAAATATCTGTTTTGCGAACCTGAGCGGTCGCCTTTAAATATATCTTAACCGCTCTTACTACATCAAGGGAATGTAGTGCCTTCTCTTCCCTAGATCGAGGCTTTGGGAAGAAAGGCGGCAGAATAATATCCTGGTTCAAATGAAAACCTGTCACCACTTTCGGTAGAAATTCAGGATGAGGCTGCAATACCACTTTATCCTTATGTATGACTAAATATGGCTCCTTACAAGACAGAGCCCCCAATTCCGATACTCTTCTGGCAGAAGATATGGCGACCAAAAAGACTATTTTCCTTTTCAAAAGAACTAAGGGAATTTCCCGTATAGGTTCAAAAGGCTGAGTTTGTAAAGCCGATAAGACTAGATTCAAATCCCAAGGATTTAGAGGTGCCCTGACAGGGGGATTAATTCTTGTTACCCCTTGAATAAAACTATGCACCAGAGAGTGAGAAGCAAGAGGCCGTTGAAAAAATACTGCTAAGGCCGAGACCTGGTCCTTGACAGTACTCAAAGCCAGCTTCATCTCTAATCCCATTTGCAGGAATTCCACGGATCCTACCTATGACATACTTCCTGGGGTGCCACCCCCTGGATCCACACCAGGAAACATATGCCTTCTAGACTCTATAATAAATGACTCTGGAGGCCGGCTTCCTAGCATTAACCAAAGTAGTCACTACTGAAGGAGATAACCCACGATCCCTTAGAATGTGGGTTTCAATAGCCAAACCGTTAAATTTAGCGTTTGTAAGGTAGGATGGAATACCGGACCTTGAGCAAGAAGGTCTGGCCACAATGGCAGGGTCCAAAGGACTCCTATCGCCATCTTTATGATCTCGGCAAACTAAGATCTTCTGGGCCACGCTGGGGCCACCAGAATCGCCTCTTTCCGATCCTGCGGAGAAGGCGCGGAAGTAGCAGAACTGGAGGAAACGCATAGATTAGTGAAAACTGATCCCATAGGAAGATCAAGGCGTCTGTTCCGCATGCTAGCGGGTCCTTCATCCTTGACACGAAGCTGTCGACTTTGTTGTTGAATCTGGACGCGAACAGATCTACGTCCGGAACACCCCATCTCTGACATATCGACAGGAAGATGTCAGGGTGAAGAGAGCATTCTCCCGGAAACAACTGCTGGCGACTCAAGTAGTCCGCCTGCCAATTCTCTATCCCTGGGATAAAAACCGCTTATAGACAAGGAATGTTGCTTTCTGCCCAAGCTAGAACATGATTCACCTCTTTTTGGGCTGCACGACTTCTCGTGCCCCCCTGGTGATTGATGTAGGCCACCGCCGTGGCATTGTCGGATTGAATCCTGACAGGACAATTCCGCAGCCTGAACGTCCAGGATTCTAGGGCCAGACGCACTGCCCGAATCTCTAGAACGTTGATGGATCAGGAACCTTCTTGTTCCAGGCCGACAGGATGGCGTTTTGTAGCAGTCTTGAATGAAACTGCGCATAAGGGATGGCCTCGAAGGAGGCCACCATCTTCCCTAACAATTTCATGCACATCCGAATGGAAGGATTTCTTTGTTCTGAACAAGATGAATTAGTTCCTTTATGGAACTGATTCTTGCCTGGGGTAGAAATACCTGCTTTTGCACTGTATCTATGATTAGATACAGTACTGTAATCTCCTTGATGGTGTCAAGGAAGACCTCTAGGTTGAGTATCCAACCTAGGCTTTCCAGGTAGCTTACAGCTGAGATTAGATTTTGGTTTAGACCAGAAACTGATTGATCTATTAAAAGCAGATCGTCTAAATAGGCTAGGACCGTTATGCCCTGGGCCCTTAACCTGGCTAAGGGAGGTGTCAGGATCTTTGTGAACACCCGTGGTGCAGTGGCTAGACCAAATGGCAGAGCCACAAACTGAAAATGGCGATTTTCTACCATGAAGCGCAGAAATTTCTGATGAGTGGGAAATATCAGCACGTGGAGATATGCATCCTTGATATCGATTGATGAAAAAAACAACCGATTGGACTGACTCCATGTGAAAGGATCGGATATTTAAGTGCCGGTTCAGATCTTTGAGATCTAAAATGGGTCTTACCTCCCCGTTTGGTTTTGGAACCGTGAAAAGGTTTGAATAAAACCCTGAACCCTGTTCCTCTAAAGGAACCTCTGATATCACTTTTTGGGATAAGAGATGATCCAGAGCTAAAAGGAGAGACTTCCTTTTCTCTGGAGCTTTGGGAATACTTGATTTTAGATAACGAGGAGGCGGGAATTCTCGCAACTCTAGTTTGTAACCTAGAGAAACTGAGGAAGCCACCCATCTGTCTTGACATTGTTGCTGCCAGATCCTTGAAAACTGCAGAAGCCTTCCCCCCAACCGCGCGAGCGTGGGCGCCCCTTCATAAGGAGGCTTTAGTATTTTGTTTTGCAGGCTGTCTGCCCCAAGACCTCTTTGGGCCCTGGAACTGCCCCTGAGGTCTACCTCTTGAGCTGGTCTAGAGATGGTCTAGGCCGTCGAGACTGCCTAGAGGCAGACGTCCCTGGAACTGGAAAAGAAGCACGCTTAAAAAGGAGAAATGTTTGAATTTCTTCTTTACCGGTAAAAGAGAACTTTTCCCATTAGAAATCCTTTGGATATATTTATCTAGATCGTCTCCAAACAACCGTTCACCATGAAAAGGGAAACTTGCTAGAAGCTTTTTACATGGTGCTTCCGCTGACCAATTTTTCAGCCATAGGACTCTGCGTGTATGTACTAGTCCCAGCATAAGTCATGAGGCTTGAATGATAGAATATTTCATAGCATCCACCGTAAAACATAGTGCATCTGATACGCCAGCCCATTGCTGGGCCTGCTGATCAGGAAGAATCTTAAGTATCTCCACAAACTAATCCTTTATGGACTGAGATACCCCAATTGCCGCAAGAACCAGCTGCACTACTGAACTTGCCAGAGACATGTTGTTCTTAAAAAGAAGTTCTAATTTTTTATCTGTTCTACCGGACAAGTGAGATTCTTATTCACCGAGGCGATTGCAGCATCAATTGCTGGAACCCCCCATTTCTTATAGAATTCCTCCTCCATAGAATATAGTGTAGAAAATTTCCTTGGAGGAAAAAACAGCTTATCCGGGTGTTCCCATTCCGAATACATCAGCTTTTTTAGCCAAGAATGGATAGGAAAAGCATCCCCCGACTGGGGTGGCTTTAGTGATCCCAAACCAGAGGTGGGCTCATCACTAGATTGCGCTACAGGCAGCAAAAAGGTTGAGCGAACCAATTTAGTAAGGGAGTGTACCAGCAAACTGTCTTGTGAGATTACTCCCTCTCCACCAAGATCCTCAGAAAAGGATATATTAGTATCTTCCAGGTCTTTTGGAAGACCTTCCTGATCCCCTGCTCCTTGTACCTCAAAAAGAGGATCCTGAGCACTAGATGGGGATCTGCTACGCTTGGACCCACTATCGAGAGTGATCATAGCATCAATCTTCTTTTCCAAACTAGAAATGGTAGAAGAAAAAACCTCCTGTGTAATATATATATAGGGGTTGAAGTATACAGCGCTGCTGCAACACCAGTCCCCCCTGACAGCTCATTCTGACCGACCACATCACTCTCAGAGGAGGATGACATTCTTTTGGACATGGATTTAGGTTGTTGTAAAACACTCGGACCCTTAGAACCCTTTGAGGAGTTCCAGTCCCTCTTCCACTCATAGCCTTAATGTACAAAAAAGAGGCGATACCAAAAAGAATGCATACACTGCTAGGTTATAGTCCAGCAATATAATGCTGCTATTAATGCCCAACCTGAAGCAATAATAATGTGTCAAGGGAAATGCCTGTGTCACCAAACCTGAAGCAATGCCACCTCTTTGCTCGTGTGTCCCTCCACAGCCAGCAGCAGCACACAGTGTGCCTTTAAACACTTCCTCCACGTGTTCCTGGCGTCGGAGAACGCCGACGCCGTTAGCCCTGCCCCCCGCGTTGCCTATGGCTCCGTCCTCCCTTCAAAAAGGACGGGATTTCCCGCGCAAGCGGCGGACTACAGGTACCTTCGGACCTAGAGCCAGACCGGCGAGGGGGGGTAAAAAAGCCGCCAGGCGGCCGCAGCGTTTTTTTTTTTTTATTGAATCCAGGCTTAAACCCCCCCTGAGGGGGGAATCCCAGCATAGGGGCCACTGACGGGGAGACAATATACCCCTTTTTTTACCGGAGGATCTGCTGTTTTGGCCGGAGGAGAAGGAGGAAGCGTTCGGCTCCTGACACCGTGCTGTTTCCAGCATGAGGCGGTGAGTGCTCAACACAGACCCCAGTGGTGACACATAGGCATGACAACATTATTCAGGAGATTTTACATGAAAAATTTCAGAAAAAAAATCTCCACTTACCTTTTCCCCGCCGCAGGGTTATCTGTGGTAAACCATCAGACCCAATCTTCACCCTTCAAGGTGGGCTCTGTAAAACCTTCAGGAACAGGGGAACCTTGAGGTATCCCACAATCCTGGACCTGCAATAGCACCCTGCCAGTAAAACTTTATTGGCCTTACTTCCAAAAGTACTGGATCCCAGGGTCCAGCTCTCTAGAAAGAGAAGCATTTGCAAGCAAAAAACCTTGTTTCTTCGGATACGAGGCCCGGGTACCATTCAACCTGGTCTAAAAGACACTCGGAATGGATCCGTCAGCATGGCTAGCCCCAGCAAGGATTGTTCCAGTGGAGCTCAGCACATCTTTACTCGTGACCAACACCTTAGACACTGGCGAAAAAACTGGATACTCCCAGTAGTGGGAGGGGTTATATAGGAAGTGCACTTCTTAATTTAGGGCGTGCCAGTGTCCATCACCTGAAGGTGGCCTATAACCCACATAGTAATTACTGTGGCTCGGTGTCCCCTGATGTATGAAAAGAAAACTGGGGGTACAGCAGTGGGGCAGATGTTCAGAGGGTACAGTGGTTAGGTAGAAGTGCAGGAGGTACAGTGTAGGGAGAGATGGGGGGGGGGTTTCAGTGTTCAGTGTTGTGCCAGATGAGAAGGTGGTTACAGTGGTGGGGCAGAAGAGCGGGGGGGTAACAGAGGTGAGACAAATGTGCAGGAGGTAAAGTGGTGGGGCAGATGAGAAAGGGGTTACAGTGGTGGGAGCAATGAGAAGGGGGGATACAGCAGTGGGGCAAATGTTCAGGGGGGTACAGTGGTGGGAGAGATGAGAAGGAGGGGGGGTTTCAGTGTTGTGCCAGATGAGAAGGGGTTACAGTGGTGGAAAATATAAGTGTGGGGGGTGCAGTGTTGGGGCAGATGTGAAAGGGAGGTGCATTAGTGAGGCAAAAGAGCAGGGGGTACAGAGGTGGGGCAGAAGAGTAGGGGTTACAGTGGCGGGGCAAAAGAGTTCAGTGTTAGGACAAGTGAGAAGGTGGTTTTGCGGCGAGACAGAAGAGCATGGGGGTACAGCGGTGGAGCAGATGTGCAGGGAGTGGTGGGGCAGATGAAAAGGGGGCTACATTGTTGGGGCAGAAGCGCAGGGTGGTACGGTGAAGGGACAGAATTGCACGGGGTACAGTCATCTGAGGTGTGAAGGTGCAGGAACTGGGGCTGATCTAAGGCATGAGAGTGCAGGATGTTAGTTACTATTACTCAAGTAGCTTATTTTATTTATTTCAGGTACTTCTATAGCACCATCAATTTAAGCAGCGCTTTTACATATACATTGTACATTCACATCAGTCCCTACCCTCAAGGACCTTACACTCGAAGGTCCGTAACTCACATTCATACATACTAGGGACAAGTATCTCCGCACATGGAGAATCCTCATTAAATGACACAGTAACGACCAGTTTACCAGCTGCAATCTGTGTCAGAATTCACACTTCCCGATTCACCAGCTCAGAGGTGGAGAATCGGGGAGTGACTAAAATGACTCCACCAATTACTATATACTATAACTGCGTGGCTCTACCATTCCCCAACCTTACTTGTGAACAAGCCCTTGGTTCACATCTGAGCAGCTGTTTGCTATGTGCAGGGCAGCCGATTCATTTCACTGTGCTGCCCTACCCCCAGAAATGCAGGGAAAAGTCCCGAACCTTTTATTTTTACTTCGTACAGCACTGAAAATGCACCACATTTGTGAATTTATGGGGGTACTAAAAGATTATCTGTAATCCCCCACCTTGTAAAACAACCCAGTTTAAAATAGAATTTAAAATGCAACATTTGTGTCTACATCAAAAAACACATTATAAATACCTTCCTTTTTCACAGCTGCATAAAGATCTTTGAGAGCTGGAGGGGATGGGGAAGCATCATCAGCACACTGATTTTCCCAGTGAATAGCTAGGGGGGGGCTGTCAAAACAAGTCTGATCATTGGAGAGCAGATTGAGCTCCTGGCACAGCCAGAAAACTGACCATGCTGTACTTTCATGCCTAGCATGGTCAGTTTTTCATAGGAAAGAAGAGCAACTGGCAGGAACACCAGGTATTTCACCCAAAAGAAGCAATACAAAGAACAGAATACATTTTCATACAAGTATATGGTTAGGCAGGTACATATCAGGAATACGTAATTCTGGATGATATTCTTTAAAAGCACCCCTGTGCATTCATTTTTCAACACATTAGGAACGCACTCACAATTCCCAACACAGTTTTGTGAACGAAGCTTTAGATAGGGGCGCCTTGAGACTGAATATACTTTTCAAGTGCGCCCGCATTGGAAAATGTTGAAAAAGACTTGATTAGAAGCACACTGGGAGACCCTGAAACAGAAAGGAAGTCAGATGATCACAGAGGTGCTAGAAGGTTGTAAACTGGCAAAAGGTACACAGGGAAAACAGGCACATGGACAATAGGGTTTTCAAAGAACACAGCAGTGCGAAGATACAGTTTGCAAGAGCAGTCACTGGGGATAGACTTGAAGTCACACTGAGGCCCTGTGAGATGCTTGCAAACTAGGGATGCACCGAAATTTCGGCCGCCGAAACATATCGGCCGAAAATGGCCTTTACGGCAAAATGCCTAAAGAGAATTCTTGGCGATAATGGTGCTGAAAATCGTGCATGCGCAGTAGCGGCGTGCACGTTCCTCGTGGTTAAGACGCCGCACTCGTAAGCACATTCCCTGCTGAGACGCTGGCACCTTCCCCGTGGACGCTCCTCGTGCTTGAGAGACGCTGCTGGGACCCGAGAGACGCTGCTGGGTCCCGAGAGACGGCTTCATAGAGGGCTGCACATAGCATACTCAAGTACAAGAGTGGGCACTGTCCCTCCTGCATGGCTACCATTACTACTATTTGCCCGTGAGCATTTTGCCTTATTTCAACTGACAGAAACAATCCAACTAGTAGTATTATTTTATTATAGTACTGAAACTGAAATGATGACCTGTCAAACAACATGTATTACTTACTACTTGGCCTTTGTTAAAAAAAAAAAAAAGAGTGCTGGCTTGTTGTTTAACAGTAAAGTTTTTTATTTTTATTAAACACTTAAGACAGTACAAACAATGTCAGCATTATATAGGGATCCATCATGAGTCAGCAGACTACAAACTTGTAGCAGTACATGTAAAAAACTTATACTTCTCCATTCCATATGATAATATTGTAAGCACAGTCATGATCAAAGTCGTAACCGGGGCCTAAGCCTATACAAGTTGAGAATTATGGTATCTTCATATAGCTTTTCCTTGATGGGATAATTTAAGGAGATCTTTAGATATAACATCAGTGTGCCATTGATCAAGCAACCCTACCGCCTCCCAGATTAGAGGGGGGGGGGGGGGGGAATATAGACGCCTGGGGTCTCCCCCCAACACCTGGGGTCAACCACATGCATCTATCCAGCTCAACCACACTTTGTCGAATTTTTGAGGACAGTTCCTGCTCTCATAGGTTAAACGGTATAGCGGGAGTGCATTATTTACCGCCGCCTCCCATGCAACTTTAGTAGGAGCCTCTTTATTCTTCCAATTGAGGAGTATTTCTCTCCTTGCATAGAATAGGGAGTATGTTAAGCATTGTTTAATGTATCGGTCTCCCTCTATTTCTTCCAAATGACTGAGTAGTAGGATTGAGGGGGTCCACTGGTACCTCAGCTCCACACACCACCCCCAGCTTGTCTGCCACTGCGCTCCAATATGGGCGCAGCTTGGGACAGGACCAGACCATATGAAAAAATGTTCCCACTTCTAGTTCACATCTAGTACAGGTGGGGCTCTTCTCAGGGTAAATTTGTGCTAGTCGCTGTGGCGTATAGTAGGCTCTATGGATGAATTTCAGCTGAATAAATCTATTCCTGGCTGCAATCATGGCCGGGATAAATGTGGACAGGCATTCCTCCCATTCCTCCTCCCCCAGCGAGGGAATATCCGTCTGCCATTTGACTCTGGTTCTGTCAGTTTTAACATCGTGAGCCACTGTTAAGTACAAATAAAGAGAAGACAGGGGTTTCTCCAGCATCCCCGAGATCAAGAGACGCTCGATTGAATCCGGTTCGAGCGTCACCCAATCAGGAAACTGGGCCCTGAGGGCGTGCTGCAACTGTATGTATCTAAAAAGGAAGGAGTTTGGTAGATTATGGGCCTGCTGCATCTCGACTGTATTCTTCCCCTTGACATTACTTGTTTTAATTTAGTGATGCCTCGCCTAGCCCATGTCACTGGGTCCGGGACAGTGAGTAGGTGCGGGAGCATAGGATTAGCCCACAATGGGATGTGTGGGGAAACAGTGGCTGGTTGTAGTAAAGCTGCCCTAGAGGACCTCCAGACTTGAATGGTGGTTTTCATGGGGCCTGTGACAGCAGGGAGTAGCCTTTATTCCTCTATACGGGAGGTTGGACAGCGCCGCATAGGATCCCATAACTGCTGCCTCTAATGTAACAGCCGGGTTTTGGCGAGGCTGCGAGACCACCATCTCACCGTCACTAGGACGGCCGCCCAGTAATATATTAAGAAATTCGGCAGGGCTAGTCCACCTCCAGATAGTGGAAGGTACAATATAGCCTTAGCTACCCTTGGGGCTTTCCCCGCCCAAATGAAAGAGATCACCACGCTCTCTAGCCTACGAAAAAAGGATTTAGGTATCAAAACTGGGGTTTGCCTGAAATAATATAAAAATTTTGGTAAGTAGATCATTTTCAATAGGTTCCCCCTACCAACCGGGGACAGGGGGAGAGACCTCCAGGTGGAGCACTTTTGTTGCAGCTGAGGCAATAGTGGATAAACATTCCTGTCTAGGTACCCCTTTAACTCACCCCCTACGCGTACTCCCAAGTATGTGAACTCTCCCACCCACTTCAATGGAGTATTTGTGTCTATAAGGGGTAGGGAACTACAAAGGGGAAAAAGCATCGATTTGTTCCAATTATGCGATTGCCCGAAAAACGACCGAATGTATCGAAAAGGGCCAGAGCTGCCTGTAGGGAGTCCGAGGCATCCGCTAGATACAGGAGGGAGTCATCCGCATACAACAAAATTTTCTCGGTGATAGCCCCCACCTGTATCCCCTTGACCGTTTCGTCTGCTCTAAGTAAGATAGCTAGCGGCTCGAGTGCCATAGCAAAGAGGGCCGGGGAGAGTGGGCACCCCTGCCTCGTGCCCCTTTCGAGGGAGAATTTGTCCGACAGGGTGCCATTAGTACGGATGCGAGCCGTAGGTCTGGCGTACTGTAGTCGAAGCCGGGTCAAAAATTTAGGCCCAAAGCCAAACCTAGAAAGGACTGCCCATAGGTAGCCCCACTCGACGGAATCAAACGCTTTTTCCGCGTCGAGTGAGGCCACCACTCCCGAGCCCCTCGACCCAGCCAGAGCTATATGCGTGTGCAGTCGTCGAATGTTAATATCTGTTCCCCTGCCAGGCATAAAGCCTGTCTGGTCTGGATGAATTAGGGCCGTGATCACCATATTTAATCTGTTGGCAAGGATTTTTGACAGAATCTTAGTATCTACATTAAGTAGAGAGATGGGGCGGTAGGACGAGCATAGGGTCGGGTCTTTCCCCACCTTGGGGATGACCACAATCACCGCCTCGTACATGGAGCCAGGGAAAGATTCCGCAGCCATAGCCTTCGACAATAGGGATTGAATTTTGGGGGCCAGCTGTTCTGCATACATTTTGTAAAGTTCGACTGGAATGCCATCTGGGCCGGGAGTTTTGCCCGTCCGCATCATTTTCAGTGCTTTTAGAATTTCCTCAACACTAATGGGAACGTCTAATTTATTAGCATATGTAGGGGTAAGGGTCGGTATGTCAATATTGTTCAGGTAAGCAGTCAGCTCTGCAGGATCATAATCCACCTTGGAGCGATATAGTTTCTGATAATAGGAGGCAAATTCCTTATTAATGTCCACTGGGGAGGTGAGCACGGTTCCCCCTTCATCACAAATTTGTCCTATCGACATCCCCCCCGGGTGTTCTCTAGAGAGCCACGCCAGCAGGCGACCTGTCCTTTCTCCCTGCTCGAATATCCTCTGTTTTTGGTGCAAGAGTTTCTTTTGGGTTAGTGAAGTTCGTACCATGAGGGTCTCTCTTAGAAGCGCCTGCAATCTCCCATATATCTGAGGGTCAGGGAAGCTAACATAAAGAGCCTCCAGCCTTCCCGCCTCCACCTCGAGGCGTGTGAGTTCCTTCCTCCTGTCCCTACGAACCCCTGAGATAATGGTCTGGAACTGTCCCCTGGTAAACGCCTTAAAGGCATTCCAGACCGAGGCCGCCGAAGCAGACCCCTCGTTCTCCACCCAGTATGTCTTCATCTCCTGTCTATACTTCGGCTCCACCTCCACATCCGAGATCCAATACCTCAACAGCCGCCAGAGTTTATCAGATGGGACCGTCGAGGCATCCAGATCCAGGAGAAGCGGGGAAGCCAGCACTCTTGCCATGCAATACTAGTATTTAAAATTTCTGTCTGTTGGGGGGCGTGGCCTGGAGAGCAATGGAGTAGGACAGAGGTTGTGTGAGCTCCACTGAACAATACTCCTTTTCAACCATCCTACCTGCATCCTGCTCATCTGCTACCATCCATCACACCTGGGGATCTATCCTGCGTTCCCCGCTGCCTCTGGAGCCCGTCAGCTCGTTTGGATGCCGCCCGAGGCCCCTACGTGAAGCCATCCGGATCAGCACTAGCCCTAGGAAAGGTCGCAGCTTCGGCCTAGTCTCCGGAGCAGCGGCCATCTTGCTCCACCCAGTGGCGGCCAGGGCAGGTTTTTCGGGCCTCCCTGGACACACAGAGCTTGATCCTCCTCTGAAATCACCTCCGGACTACCTGAGGCCGCTATTGTGGTGCATCCGTGCCCTGTATCTCCCTAAGGACAGGCTGCGGCGCCGGCCTACCTCCCGGAACGGTGGCCATCTTGCTACACCCGGCGGCAGCCCTGGTGAGTTCTCACAGCCTCCCTGACTGTATTTGCAATCCCCCCCATCCTGGAGGGGCCTCTGGGCTGCCTGCAATCTCTGCTGAGTGAGCTCCGCCAGCATCCAAGGCTTTCCTCCTTCCTCCTGGCGGCCAGAGTACAACCATAGAGGCAGTGGACCTCTCCATGAGACGCTACTTATCCCGGGCACCGAGAGGACGGGGTAAGAAATATACTCCCCCCCCCCCCCCATGCCAGAGGAGGAATCCGTCCCGGTCTGCAGGGACCGCATGGGGCCTGGAAGGGGCCCATCCACGATCATGGTGTCCCAGGCGGAGAGCCAGGAGCAGCCCTTGCCGCCTGTAACCAGTCTTGCAGAGGTCCTGGCTGCCATCACAAACTGTCATGGCTCTGTTACCTCCCTAACCACTAAAGTAGATGCTGTGCAGCTTGATGTGGGGTTAATCAGGCAGGACATGGACAAAATGCGCTCCAGAATCCATACAGCAAAACAGCACATAAGTCATGTAGAAGACACAGCGGAGGGCCATACTACTGACCTGCGAATGCTGCACACTAAAGTTAAAGCCCTTGAATACGAAGCAGAAGATGCCGAAAATCACAATAGGAGAAACAACCTCCGCATTGTCGGCATGGTGGAGGGTCTAGAGGGTTCACACCCGACTGAATTTGCGGAAAGTCTACTTAAAACCCTCCTGCCTTTGGCACAATTTTCACCCTTCTATGCAGTGGAACGTGCGCACCGCATCCCCCCTAAACCGGGCCCACCGGGATCCCCTCCGCGCACTTTTATACTCAAATTCCTGAACTTCAGGGATAAGGATGAGGTACTCCGCGCGGCCAGAGTACAGGGAGAACTGACATATCAAAACAGCAAACTTTTGATTTTTCCAGACTACTCAGTGGAAAACGCAAAAAATGAGGCGCTCTTTTGACCAGGTAAAAGCTGCTTTGCGAGTAAAGGGCATTAAGTATAGTATCCTATTCCCGGCAAGACTGCGGGGTCAAGATGGCGAAACCGAGGTTTTTTTACTTCTCCCAGGGTTGCATCCGCCTGGCTAGAATCCCGCCACCATGGGTTTTTTTTGCACAGAGTCTCATTCCTCCTGCTGCAAAGTGTCCAAACTGGAAAGACTTCATTTACACTAATTTCTGACTCACTAGCGGACTCTATTGTCAGGTAAAGGGTACCTGCAGCCTGCATTAATATGCAGACTGTGAAATACAGCTGCAGAAGGTTTATTCCCTAATTTTGATCTGCAGGGTCGGTGTTTGGGGGGGGGGGGTGTTCTTTTTTTTGCTCTGTGGATTTACTCTTGTGCTGTCCCCCCCCCCGTTTATGTTCATATACAGAAAGGGTATATGTTCTAATAATTCTTGTATGTTTGCCGGAAGCGAGTGAGACCCAACATTATCATTGATATTCTCCTACAATGGAGGTAGAGCCCCTCCCCGATCTGCCAAGATGTCATTTCCTGATGCAGAATTTGCCTTATCTATTGTTTTACCGCTTGCTGAAGAGTGACCACAACGGTCAGACTTATCTTGCACTAACTTCTGACTCACAAGCGGACTCTAGTGTCAGGTAAAAGGTACTGTAGCCCTGTACTTCTGTGCAGACTGTGAAATATAGATGCAGAAGGTTTATTCCTTAGCCCTGACTTAAAGGACTGATATGCAGGGGGGTGGGATTGTTTTTCTCTTGGGGTCTAATCGCATGCTATTCCCCCCTGCTCATGTTTAAATGCGTAAAGAGTATGAGTTTTGTTATTTCTTGGTGCGCGTTTGACGGATGGAGATGAAGCCTAATAATTGTGTTGATCCTCTCCTGCACTGGCGGTGGAGCCTCTCCCGATCTGCAGGGTCGCTCACCCCTCAGTGTATATATACGCCCACTGGTACACGCCCCCTAGCATTGGGTGTATAATGTTTGGGGTTCTAAGCATTCCTAGGTTGGGGATTGGGATGCGGGGAGGGGGAGGGTTAGGGAAAGGGTTGGGAATGTTAAAGGTGTTTTTTTTTTGTTACCTCAGGTGTTATGTGATGTCTATACTATAGGTAATTAGTACAGTGTCATATGTGTTACAGTGTTTCTCATACATGGGGCCAGGATCCTGCCCCGCGAGCCTTCTACCCCTACACCGATTTCTCCCATATACCTCAAATGGCTCCAATTACAGTAATTTCTTGGAATGTTAGGGGCCTAAATTCAGCGGTCAAACGATCCCTGATGTTCCGCTTTCTACAGAAACATAATCCTGATATTTGCATTCTAAAAGAGACCCACCTTCAGGGTCATAAGACAATCTCATTGAAAAGACCATGGGTGGGGTTAAACTATCACACCACTTATTCTACATATGCTCGTGGGGTCAGCATCCTGGTCCGGAATCCCTACCCTTTAAACCCATTGCTATAAAGACTGATAAGGAGGGCAGGTATGTCATAGTACACGCAAACATTTATGATAGAGATATTGTACTGGTTGGGTTGCATCTTCCCCCGCCGGCATCGGTCCAAATCTTTCATGACATTATGCAGGATGTAGTCCAGCTGGACACCGGCGTAGTACTTCTGATGGGTGATTTTAATATGGTTCCATGCGCTGATGTAGATAGGATGTGTGCGTTGGCCCGTGACTCTCCTCACCTCCGGCAGTGGGCAGACACGTTTGCCCTTACGGATGTGTGGAGACACACGCACCCGACAGAAAGAGAATATACCTGGCACTCCTCCACCTTTAAAACACTATCTAGAATTGGCCTGGCGTTTGGTTCTAGATCGGCCCTACAATGTGTCCAGGATATCTCTGTCCTTCCCAGAGGGATCTCTGACCACGCTTCCTTGTGTCTGTCTTTCTTTAACACTAACTGTTCCCTCTGGGTCTCGCCTATGGTGACTTTATAGCTATTGGGCAGCAGAGAAGAAGCCCCAGGAGCCTATTACAGCATCCATATGCAACTACTGGACTGAGAATACTGACTCAGTGCCCCCACCCAGTACTTTGGTATTCTTTTAAGGCCTGGGTTAGAGGAAAATTTATATCTAAGATATCACGCACTAAAACGAGAAAGAGCCCAGCTGGAGGGTAGATCCATCCAACTAGAGGCTGACTATGGTTTCCAACCAAACCGAGGCCCACTATCAAGCTTGGCAACAGGCGCTAAGTGATCTGTCTGACGCTAGACTTAAGGATACAAATAGGGCCCTCCTTTATTCGGCCCAACAGGTGTTTGAGTGCGGGGGGGGGGGGTAATGGGAAGCTCCTGGCTTGGTTAGCCAGGGGCAACATCCCCTCTACTCCTATTGGGTCCATTAAAGACAGCCAGGACCAGCTTCTCACCTCCCCCCCAACATCAACACTAGATTTAAAGACCTTTGTGAAGAACTATATACATTTAGGGCTGACTATACAGAATCTGACCTACTGACCTTTTTATATATAAAGCGTTTTCTTCTGTGACGTATAGAATTAGATAAAACATGAAAAAAACTGTGGCGCTATCTAAAAACTAATATTTTCACCCTTAAAGTGAACCCTTAACTAAATGGACATACAAATGTAAAATGCATAATATTATATATATATATATATATATATATATATATATATATATATATATATATATATATATATATATATATATATAGTGTACACCAAGTGACAAATATACAAAAAATGCACTACAACTAATTAAATAAAACATTCTTTGCATAAAAAAAAAAAAAATAATATAAAAAAAATAAAATAAAGTCTTTTGAAAGTGATGTCTTCTTTACAACTTCCACCACACCCAGGTGCTGAGTGAGCCCACTCCCTATAGAAAGTCACTTACCAACTCCAATTGCCCACACTCTCGTGTAAGGCTACAGTGCTTTTTGTACCCAAACAGGAAGGGTCACAGCGGCAAACCAAACATCCAAAATATAAGTGCAGGAATCGTTCCACATGTAAATGAAAAAAGTGCTCCAATAGTGTAATTCGCATAACCAGTTTAATGAAAGATACACAAAAATCTTTAATGTTTAAACTCACACTTTCAAAATTCAAAAAATGCAGAGTAAACTTCCACAGCACACTGAACTCCAATGCACAGCAGAGCAAACAATTGGATATCAACGTTAGGGGTTGCGGTCACGGCGGACCCGAGGTGTGCAGGCGTCTAATCGCTTCTCTCACCTACTCCTCGCTGGACAAGCCGCTCTGACAGATCCCCCTTCCTGGTAAGCTAGAACGCGTCACTCATCTCTGGTGCTCACCATTCTACACGTCACAGAAGAAAATACTTTATATATATCTTTACGTTTATAGTGGCAGCTTTAGTTAGGTTGATTAATAATTTTTTTGTGCACTCCGAGGCGCAGTGGTGGTAAACAAGGTATGGGTGGGCAGTGATACTTTGAATATCAATTTTTGGTACTGACCTTTTTAGATTTGTCCTTTTCCGCCCTGTCTGAGGGAGACAGGAAGAGGTTGGAGGAGAATGTTGGATGTGGGAAGGCTCCGGGGGCGGACGGGTTGCCCTCTGAGTTCTATTCTAGTTTTGTGGAGCTCCTAGCTCCCAAATTACAGGCATTATTCTCCAACACTGATTCTCTTGAGGCCTTGCCAGACTCAATGAACGAGGCTATCATAGTTCTAGTCCCTAAGCCGGGTAAGGATCCTCTAGACTGCTCGTCATATAGGCCTATCTCTCTCTTAAACGTGGATGCAAAGATTTTTGCAAAAATCCTTGCTAATAGGCTTTCTCAGGTGATAGAGAATCTGGTGGATATTGATCAGACGGGGTTCATGCTTGGGAAGGGGACTGACATCAATATTAGAAGGCTCTTTCTTAACACATCCATAACACATGATAATCAAAGCACCAGGGTAATCGCCTCATTAGACGCCGAAAAAGGCATTCGACTGTCAAATGGACCTATCTGTGGGAGGTCTTGCGTCGATTTGGCTTCGGTCCAAAATTTATACATAGTATCCAGCTTCTATATCGGGCGCCGAGGGCACGGGTTCGCACAAACAACTGGCTGTCAGAGCCATTCGCCCTTTTCCGTGACACGAGACAGGGTTGCCTGCTCTCCCCCGGACTCTTTGCCATGGCCCTGGAGCCCCTGGCCATTTTGGTCAGCAGTGCTCCAGATGTGTTGGGCTTGCGGCTGGGTAAGCTGGAAGAGCGGCTGTCCCTGTACGTGGACGACGCATTACTTTACCTTAACAACGCAGGCCCCTCGCTCTTGGCTGCCCTAAGTTTTTTTTACACGTTTGGAGGGTACTCTGGTATAAGGATTAACTGGGCCAAGTCAATCCTTTCCCCCCCCTAGATGAGGGAGCCATCCATGGGGCGGCCTCCACTCCTCGCTTCACTCAGATTTCTTAGGGAAAAATCTGATGCCTATCTTATCGACCTTTAGATCCAAGTGTTCAACATGGTCAAATTTGCCACTAAATTTGATAGGCCGCATTAACCTACTAAAAATGATCATACTACCCAAATTTAATTTATTCAGAAACTGCCCGATATGGATTCCAGTGAGCTTCTTCAAAGAGATAAACAAATGCATAGGTTCCTTTATATGGAATGGGGCGATACCGCGGTTGGCCAGATCCACGCTCTGGCTACCTGCCCATCTGGGCGGGTTAGCCCTACCCAATTTTCAAGTTTATTACTGGGCGGCGGTGTTGGTGACAGTCCAGTGGTGGTACCAAGGGGCCAGATCCAAAGCAGCGGTATGCCTGGAGGCGAACTGCTTGGGCTCCCTCGCTGGACTCCGCAGCTTCCCTTACAGGGGTCCCGGGGCATATGAGAGGACACCAGGACCAACTAGGGTGACGTGGCGGGTGTGAACCGCTGCCCGGCGGCGCTTTTTGGAGCCAGATCAGTGGTCTCCGGCACAGCCTTTGTGGGGTAGCCCCACCCTATCACATCTCCGTTCCATTCCAGATCCACAGTTGTGGGCCAGGTTTGGCATCACGATACTGGACCACATCATGCCCCAAGGTACCCTACTGAAGTTTGCGGATCTGAAGGTTAAATATAATTTAGAAACCTGGATGGCATTCTGATACCTACAGCTTAAACATGGCACTAGTGCCCAATTCCCCCAGCCGATCACACTCAAAGCTGATCCTATAGAGGAACTATTGGCTCCAGGAGATCTAACCAAGCCTCTTTCTACTCTGTATAGTGCGCTATTGTGCAATGAGTTCCCCAAAATAGAAAATTTATGGGAAACATGGTACAGTGACATACCCTCACTAGATAGGGAGGGACGGGAGGACTGCCTGGAGTATGGCCCCAAATTAGTTATATCCTGGACGAAGGTCTTTAGGGAAGTTAACTCCAGAATGCAACTGGTACTCCCAAAGTCACCTGAGTTGGCATTACTGGGAGTTCACGATGACGAGCAAAGACCACACCATTTAAAACTACTAAATGCATACCTATTCTTTTATGCCAAAAAAGAAATCCTCCTCAAATGGATCCTACCAGACCCTTCCTCCATCTCCTCATGGAAGGCACTGATCAAAGCTGCACTACCCATGTATAGGATTACATATTTGAACAGAGGCTGTAAGTGGAAATATGAAAAAGTTTGGGCCCCATGGACCTCTGGTGTAGCGTACTCGTGAGGTCCTCACATCCTAAGATAGGTAACTGTAAAAGGTATACTGCTAGACACATACGCGGATTGTATTAACCTAGTCTACATGCTACCCTGTATGCGAGCTGTTGCTGCATGTTGTACTTGTTCACTGTATTTTCTGGACCTGTATGTACACAAATGTATTTCATGTGATGATATGTACTGTACCTATGGATATGCTTTTTTATTCAACCTATATGACAATAAAACACTTTTGTTAAAAAAATAAAAATTCTGTCTGCACTGCAGTAGATCTGACTTGTAGCAAAAAGATTTTATATAATTGAACTGATTAAATATGATTTGATTTGAAATGGAAAGGAATGGATTGCAATTGCATGCTATTTATTTTTTGAGCTATTCTGTAGCTATAAAATGTATGCGCTTGTGGTCATTGAGTATAGTTATACTACACATGACAACAAGCGCATGAATTTTTTAACCACTTGAGCCCCGGACCATTATGCTGCCTAAGGACCAGAGGTCTTTTTCCAATTTGGCACTGCGTCGCTTTAACTGCTAATTGCGCGGTCATGCAATGCTGTACCCAAACGAAATTTGCGTCCTTTTCTTCCCACAAATAGAGCTTTCTTTTGATGGTATTTGATCACCTCTGCAGTTTTTATTTTTTGCGCTATAAACGGAAAAAGACCAAAAATTTTGAAAAAAAATGATATTTTCTACTTTTTGTTATAAAAAAAATCCAATAAACTCAATTTTAGTCATACATTTAGGCCAAAATGTATTCGGCCACATGTCTTTGGTAAAAAAAATGTCAATAAGCGTATATTTATTGGTTTGCGCAAAAGTTATAGCGTCTACAAACTAGGGTACATTTTCTGGAATTTACACAGCTTTTAGTTTATGACTGCCTATGTCATTTCTTGAGGTGCTAAAATGGCAGGGCAGTACAAACCCCCCCCCAAATGACCCCATTTTGGAAAGTAGACACCCCAAGGAAATTGCTGATAGGCATGTTGAACCCATTGAATATTTATTTTTTTGTCCCAAGTGATTGAATAATGACAAAAAAAAAAAAAATATTTACAAAAAGTTGTCACTAAATGATATATTGCTCACACAGGCCATGGGCCTATGTGGAATTGCACCCCAAAATATATTCAGCTACTTCTCCTGAGTACGGGGATACCACATGTGTGGGACTTTTTGGGAGCCTAGCCGCGTATGGGACCCCGAAAACCAATCACCGCCTTCAGGATTTCTAAGGGTGTAACTTTTTGATTTCACTCTTCACTGCCTATCACAGTTTCGGAGGCCATGGAATGCCCAGGTGGCACAACCCCCCCCCCAAATGACCCCATTTTGGAAAGTAGACACCCCAAGCTATTTGCTGAGAGGCATATTGAGTCCATGGAATATTTTATATTTTGACACAAGTTGCGGGAAAGTGACACTTTTTTTTTTTTTTTTTTTGCACAAAGTTGTCACTAAATGATATATTGCTCACACAGGCCATGGGCCTATGTGGAATTGCACCCCAAAATACATTTAGCTGCTTCTCCTGAGTATAGGGATACCACATGTGTGGGACTTTTTGGGAGCCTAGCCGCGTACGGGGCCCCGAAAACCAATCACCGCCTTCAGCGTTTTTAAGGGCGTGAATTTTTGATTTTACTCTTCACTGCCTAACACCGTTTCGGAGGCCATGGAATGCCCAGGTGGCACAAAACCCCCCCAAATGACCCCATTTTGGAAAGTAGACACCCCAAGCTATTTGCTGAGAGGCATGGTGAGTATTTTGCAGCTCTCATTTGTTTTTGAAAATGAAGAAAGACAAGAAAAAACTTTTTTTTTTTTTCTTTTTTCAAATTTCAAAACTTTGTGACAAAAAGTGAGGTCTGCAAAATACTCACTATACCTCTCAGCAAATAGCTTGGGGTGTCTACTTTCCAAAATGGGGTCATTTGGGGGGGTTTTGTGCCACCTGGGCATTCCATGGCCTCCGAAACTGTGATAGGCAGTGAAGAGTGAAATCAAAAATTCACGCCCTTAGAAAGCCTGAAGGCGGTGCTTGGTTTTCGGGGTCCCGTACACGGCTAGGCTCCCAAAAAGTCTCACACATGTGGTATCCCCGTACTCAGGAGAAGCAGCAGAATGTATTTTGGGGTGTAATTTCACATATTCCCATGGCATGTTTGAGCAATATATCATTTAGTGACAACTTTGTGCAAAAAAAAAAAAAATTTGTCTCTTTCCCGCAACTTGTGTCGCAATATAAAATATTCCATGGACTCGACATGCCTCTCAGCAAATAGCTTGGGGTGTCTACTTTCCAAAATGGGGTCATTTGGGGGGGGTTTTGAACTGTCCTGGCATTTTATGCACAACATTTAGAAGCTTATGTCACACATCACCCACTCTTCTAACCACTTGAAGACAAAGCCCTTTCTGACACTTATTTTTTACATGAAAAAGTTTTTTTTTTTTGCAAGAAAATTACTTTGAACCCCCAAACATTATATATTTTTTTAAAGCAAATGCCCTACAGATTAAAATGGTGGGTGTTTCATTTTTTTTTTTTCACACAGTATTTGCGCAGCGATTTTTCAAACGCATTTTTTGGGGAAAAAACACACTTTTTTAAATTTTAATGCACTAAAACACACTATATTGCCCAAATGTTTGATGAAATAAAAAAGATGATCTTAGACCGAGTACATGGATACCAAACATGACATGCTTTACAATTGCGCACAAACGTGCAGTGGCAACAAAATAAATACATTTTTAAAAGCCTTTAAAAGCCTTTACAGGTTACCACTTTAGATTTGCAGAGGAGGTCTACTGCAAAAATTACTGCCCTCGATCTGACCTTCGCGGCGATACCTCACATGCATGGTGCAATTGCTGTTTACGTTTGACGACAGACCGCCGCTTGCGTTCGCCTTAGCGCAAGAGCAGGGGGCGACAGGGGTGCTTTTTTTTTTTTTTTTTTTTTTTCTTTATTATTTTTTTGCTTTTTTATCTTATTTTTAAACTGTTCCTTTCATTTTTTTTTTTTTAAATCATTTTTATTGTTATCTCGGGGAATGTAAATATCCCCTATGATAGCAATAGGTAGTGACAGGTACTCTTTTTTGAAAAAATTGGGGTCTATTAGACCCTAGATCTCTCCTCTGCCTTCAAAGCATCTGACCACACCAAGATCGGTGTGATAAAATGCTTCCCCAATTTCCCAATGGCGCTATTTACATCCGGCGAAATCTAAGTCATAAAATGCTCGTAGCTTCCGGTTTCTTAGGCCATAGAGATGTTTGGAGCCACTCTTGTCTCTGATCAGCTCTATGGTCAGCTGGCTGAATCACCGGCTGCATTCTCAGGTTCCCTGTTGAGACAGGAGAGCCAGAGAAAAACACGGAAGACGGTGGGGGGGGGGGGGGCATTCCCTCCCACGGCTTGTAAAGGCAGTCTAGAGGCTAATTAGCCGCTACCAAGATGATACCAAGATGATACCTAAACCTGCAGGCATCATTCTGGTATAACCACTCAAAGTTGTGAATGGCGTACCTGAAGACAAAAAAATGGTTAACAATAAAGCACAGTAAACAGTAAAGTATAAATAATTACATACCTGAAAAACAAACATGATAAAACATAATAACAATAACAATAAAACACTGCAGAATAGAATACAGTAAAAAAAGAGCAGAACAATAGAGAGAGAGAATAGAGAGAGAGAACAATAAAACGACAACTATTTTTTTTTATTTTATATATATATATATTTTTTTTTTACACTTTTTTTGTAACTAACTTTTATAACGGTAACCGGTTCCAGGTTCGGGTCTCTCAAAATGCGATGGCATCTTGGGAGACCCTGTGAAAGTGTGCCTAGTCTGTGCAATGCTGTACCCTACGCTAATACTCAACTAGTGTATGGTAGCGTTCAAAACATTCACCAATGCAAAGACCAGGATTGTCAGGACAGGAGGGACAATAATAGCGGGTGTCACGCCTATATCCGCGTTTGCTGCAGACACAACATCTTTTTGGGGGGGTTCGTTGGGTAGGGGTACTCGGGAGCACATAAAAATGCCTCTCATGCAGCCGACTGCATTTGGTTGGGGATGTGAATGGGGGAAGTACGGGTGCTGCAGAAGCGGTGGGTTCCCAATTAGGATTGGCGAATGCAGCAGGAAGGGCACTATGGGCACGACGGGCCTGTGTTTGTCTTTTTGGTGGCAGCGGGACACTACTTGTGCTTGCCACCTCACCAGCTTGAACTGCACTTATGGGACTCGCCACGTCACCAAGTGTTACTGCAGCGCTGGTTTGACTACGACCGGGGTATACTAGGCCGCTGGTGCTTGCCAGTTCAATAAAAAGCTTCCAAAAAAACTGTTAGCGATCGCAGGGATCAGGTCTGACTCTGCGAACGCTGCAGTTATGCGTTTAGTGTTTTGTAAGTGTCAGTGATCGATCGATACTGCACTTGGGTGGGCTGGACTGGGCCGGGCGGAGGGGCAAAACGCAGGTGCTAGCAGGTATCTGGGCTGATCCCGCTAACACTGCGTTTTTGGGAACCCTAAACTGCTGGGGACGCTAGTATAGATCTGATCGGATCAGATATTGATCCGATCAGATACTATACCACTAAAGGAGGCGTATGCTGCGTGCGTGGGTGTTAGTGGTACTGGCGCTAACCTGACGCTGCCTGGGGCCGGTGCTTGCTAGTTCACCAAAATGCTACCAAAAAAACTGTTAGCGATCGCAGGGATCAGGCCTGACTCTGCGAACGCTGCAGTTATGCGTTTAGTGCCTTGTAAGTGACAGTGATCGATCGATACTGCACTTGGGTGGGCTGGGCTGGGCCGGGCGGAGGGGCACAACGCAGGTGCTAGCAGGTATCTGGGCTGATCCCGCTAACACTGCGTTTTTGGGAACCCTAAACTGCTGGGGACGCTAGTATAGATCTGATCGGATCAGATATTGATCCGATCAGATACTATACCACTAAGGGAGGTGTACGGTGCGTGCGTGGGTGTTAGCGCTACTGGCGCTAACCTGACGCTGCCTGGTGCTTGCTTGCCAGTTCACCAAAATGCTACCAAAAAAACTGTTAGCGATCGTAGGGATCAGGCCTGACTCTGCGAACGCTGCAGTTATGCGTTTAGTGTTTTGTAAGTGACAGTGATCGATCGATACTGCACTTGGGTGGGCTGGGCGGAGGGGCAAAACGCAGGTGCTAGCGGGTATCTGGGCTGATCCCGCTAACACTGTGTTTTTGGGAACCCTAAACTGCTGGGGACGCCAGTATAGATCTGATCGGATCAGATATTGATCCGATCAGATACTATACCACTAAGGGAGGCGCATGCTGCGTGCGTGGGTGTTAGCGGTACTGGCGCTAATCTGACGCTGCCTGGGGCGACGCATATCACCGCCGGGCGATCAGGGGGCTAAACCTTTATTCGGTAATAAACGGCGGGTGCCCTGACACTATAAAAAATAAACGAACTAACCAGCGTCACCCGTAACGGTTATACGGTGATCAGTGGTGAAAGGGTTAACTAGGGGGCAATCAAGGGGTTAAAACATTTATTAGGTAGTATATGGGGGTCCCTGTCACTATAAAACGCTGACGGCGAACCTAAATATTTACCTCACTAACTAGCGTCACCAGTGACACTAATACAGCGATCAGAAAAATGATCGCTTAGCGACACTGGCGATGGGGGGTGATCAAGGGGTTAAAACTTTATTAGGGGGGGTTAGGGGGGTATCCTAGACCTAAAGGGGGGTAATACTCACTGTCCCAACACTGTAACTGTCACAAACTGACACTATGCAGTAATCAGAAAAAAAAAAAAAAAAACCTGCTGGTGTCAGTTTGTGACGGGGGGGGGGGGTGATTGGGGGGGGATCGGGGGGCGATCGGGGGGGGGATCGGGGTGTTTTGTATGCCTGGCATGTTCTACTGTGTGTGTGTGTGTTGTGCACTCACATTGATGTCTTCTCCCCTCGGCGCTGGAACGGAAACTACCGAGCCGAGGGGAGATTACATCATTTCCTTTGCTGCTGTTTAGCATACAGCAGCAAAGGAGTGTTCCCATTGGCCAGCGGCGATCGCGAGGGGAGGCCACGAACGGATGGCCTCCCCCTCATCTCGGATCGCCGGGGAACAGAACGGGACCGCTTCGGGCACCGGGGGGGGGGTCCGATCGGACCCCCCACCCGCGAGAGGCAAATCACGTACATGTACATATACATATAGTTATATGGTATAACTTATAATACTAGTATACTATGCTGACAAAGTGTCAAATTCAATGACAACAAGCACAAGTTTATAGTATACTACAGAATAGCTCAAAAAATAAAATAGCATGCAATTGCAAACTGCAAGCAATCCATTCCATTTCAAATCAAATTTAATCAGTTAAAGCGGGGTTCCACTGAAATTTTTAACTTAATCTTACCCCCTTCAGTTAATTGCATAGATGTTCAAATGCCGCACAAAATTTTTTTTTATCGCTGTAATTACCTTTATATTGTACTTTATTGTGGCACTTCCGGTCTCTCCTCCCATGGAAGTAGGCGTGTTTATTGCCTTTCCCCGGCACCGCGCTGTCTCCTGGGAGCTTAGTGTCAGGCTTCCCAAGATTCAGTGCGGGAACAATGATCATGCTTGTGAACAAGCTGTGAATGAACAGCATTCACTGCATCCAGGAAATCAATGCTTGTGGGCTTCACATGCCCACAAGCAAGATGGAAACAGCCAGCATCACATTTTTAAAGTTATTCTTCAGTACAAAAACAGACAGAGGCGGAAATATTACACCCAAACTGAGTATTATTTTGGGATTAGCAAAGTGTCTCAATGACCTAAAAAAAAAAAAAAAAAAAAAAAAAAAAAAAAAAGAAGATTGGTCACCGGACTCCCACTTTAAATTATCTTTTCGGTACAAGTCAGATGTACTGCAGTGCAGACAACTACCTTGCATGGCAAGAGCTGCACCGTAAAAAAAAAAGAAAAAAAAAAAAAAAAAAAAGAAGAAGGATTGGTTAGTTTTTTTTTTTTTTTGTAAAGCTGCCTTTTGGAGTTTAGCTTTTAAATTGATTTTGTTCCCCCCCCCCCCTCAGATTTCGCTCCCACTATAAAAAAAAAAAAAAATAATCATTCTATGCTATTATTCTGTGCTACCAGCAAAGGTGGACCATGTCTGCGTGGAAATATTTTAAAGTTTCTGATAAAGATCCCAAATTTGCAATCTGTAGTCTTTGCTCAGCAGAAATTTCAAGAGGGGGTACAGTGCCCAGGCATGTTTCAACAGGTTTGATACACCACCTGAAAACACGTCCTCCAGTTCAGCATGCAGATTATAAGAAAACAACGCCACTTTCAATAAGTGCCTCAGGCTTAACACCATCTGTGGCCACAATCTTTGAAAAGGTTCAAAAATTTACAAGTGACAGTCCCAAAGCTCGTGCCATTACAGATAAAATTATGGAATTCATTGCATTAGACGACCAGCCATTCTCTGTTGTGGAGGACGTTGGATTCCGTAGGCTCATGCAACATATTGAGCCGCGTTACTCACTACCAAGCAGACGCTACTTTGCAGATACCTGTCTACCTGAATTGTTTTGCAGTGTTAGAAAACACGTTCATGAGCTCATGACTACCAACATCATAGCAATCAGTTTTACTACCGTCATTTGGAGTTCAGACGTCGTGGATAGATGACAAATTTCAATTGCAAAACATCCTACTTAACGCATGTGAGTTTGTTGGATCACATACAAGTGAAGAGGAACACACTCCCTCCATATCTGATATGTTTGAAGAAATTTTACACAAATGCACCCCAATCCATAACGGTGCCACAACAGGTGCAGCTACCCACCAGCTGGACATTTATTTAGCTGAACAGCCTATTGTCAGAAGCGACAATCCCCTTAAGTACTGGCACATCAACAAAGAACATTTTCCTTGCTTGCACAGATTTCACACAGATATTTATCTGCCCCAAGCACCAGTACAGAGAGTGAGAGACTATTCAGTCTAGCATCTCATATTCTTGATGAGAAGAGAAACCATCTCTCCTGTGAAAAAGCTTTTGTTCTTAAAGCGAAATCTGCCACTTTTACTGAAATAGATTTAAAAATCTGTAGCATAGACCAATTCATTTACCATGTTTAACATGGTAAATGAATCGGTATTGGACTGTGCTATCAGACAATTGGAACATACAACATATATGACTGACTACCTAGTATGTTCCAATTGTCTAGTTGTGCCATTTGTTGGTTGTTCATTGTAGTTCTACAGTTTTTTGCACTTCAATTTAAGAGAGAACTCCAGCTTTTGAACTACTGTACCATAGTTTGTTGCTGTTTGGCTATGTCTTTCCCCAAGCTTTCAGCCCGCTGCATGTGCAAATGCAAAACTGTATGTTCTGTATCTGTGGCTGTCTACATACTACAGTACTATACGGCACTGTGTTCCGGGTATGGGCATTAACTTCCATAAGCACAGACTAGACTAGTCTACATTGCTTGCTGTGATTGGCTGAGCACCGCTGCTGTAGACTACTCTGTGTTCCAGGATGTCTCTGCCCATACCCGGGGCCGGAACACAGTGCGGTCTACTATATGACTAGTATGTATCTAACCCGCAGCTACATACATACACATTTACATGGCACATCCAGCCGCTGACACCTTAGGGAGAGAACTTGGGGAAAAAACTACTAGTTCTTATTTAAGTTGAAAGAAAATAATAAAATAGCAGATAACACTGTACTATGTTATATTTACAGAAACTGTGAAACAGAATAACGGCCTTCTGCCATATTTCTGTTATGGTTAGTTGAGAGCATTGTTCTTTAAAGTACTACTTACTTATACATAGTTTGTTCTGTTGTTGGGCCAAACTATGTCATTGTCTCTTCCTAAGCTGTCAGCCCACTGCATGTGCACAACTGTATGTTCTGTATCTGTGGCTGTCTACATACTACAGTACCGCACTGTGTTCTGGGTATGGGCGGTGACTTCCATAAACACGGACTAGTCTACACTGCTTGCTTTGATTGGCTGAGCACCGCTGCTGTAGACTAGTCTGTGTTCCAGGATGTCTCCGCCATACCCGGGGCCGGAACACAGTGCGGTCTACTGTATGACTATGTATGTAACACGCAGCTACATACATACACTTATCGCACATCCAGCCGCTGACACCTTGGGGAGAGAACTGAATTACTAGTTCTGATGCAAGTTGGAAATTAATATAAAAAAAAAAAAAAAAAAAAGTCAGTCTTTGGCATTTTTATATTATGATATTAATATTAATTATTTTTTTATTTTTTTTAATGCCTGTTTTATTTGGTATGGTGGTGCAATGTGCACTGACTGCAGTCTTATTTTATTTTATTTTTATCTTCTGTGTCCAGTGTCCACTGGCCAATTTTATGTGGGTTACTTTTTATTAAAGTACTTTTTGACATTACTGGATTGTAGTATTCTTTTCTTCATAAAATTAATGATCAAGTTGAATATAAATAATATAACGAATACGAATGTAACACAATTTTGTATATCCAATAATTTTTTTGTGTAATATATATAAAAAAAAAAAAAAAAAAAAAGCCGGTTTCGGTGCTGTTTCAGTATCGGTTTTCGGTATCAAGGAAGATTTATTTTCGGTATCGGTTTTGGCACCAAAAAACCCATTCCGTGCATCCCTATTGCAAACAGACACAAAGAACAAGGTGGGTCCAGCTGAAGGAGCACAAGAATTATCAGGCTCCCAAAGAGGCTCGCAAAATATAGAATACTTGGTGGGAGATTTACTAAAACTGGTGCACACAGAATCTTGTGTAGCTGTACACAGTAACCAATCAGCTTTTAGGTTTTAGTCCAGGTTCACACTGGTACGAAAAACGCTCCGACATTGGGAGCTCATGTCGCATGACGTGTGAAAAATCAATGTTTCCCTATGGGAGCCGTCTTAACTGGTCCGACACAAGTCGGTCTGACTTTGAAAATGCTCCCTGAACTACTTTGGTCAAACTTTGATCCTACTTCTGCCCATTGAATATCATGGAAGTTGGATCGCCATCTTAACTGGTCCGACTTTGGCATGCGACTTGTGCTCTGATGATCTTGAAGGGGAACTCCGAGCAAAAAAATATATATATATATATATATATATATATATATATATATATATATATATATATATATATATATATATATATATATATATATATATATATATATATATATATATATATATATATATATATATATATATATATATGAGAAATAATACATAAAAAACACACAAAACAAAAACACACGGCATGGGTTCCCCCCTCTGGCCAGGTTCACACTGGTACGACCACAGTCGTACCACTTTGGATCAGACGTTGCCCTGCGACTTGAAGTCCAACATGTATGCGACTTCAATGAACAAGGATTCGACTTTGATCCCCGACAATACCAGGCACAGCCCTGCAGGTCAGGAAAGGGGGTGGGGACGGGCGAGCACCCCCCGCCCCCTCCTGAACCATACCAGGCCGTACGCTCTCAACATGGGGGGTGCTTTGGGGCAGGGGGGGCCTACGCTCCCCACCCCAAAGCACCTTGTCCCCATGTTGATGAGGACAAGGGCCTCTTCCCGACAACCCTGGCCGTTGGTCAGGGGGCCCCCAGATTCAACCCCCCACCTACCTATTCACAAAAAAAAAAAAAAAAAAAAAGTCAAAAACATTAAAAACCTGTGTAAAGTAATTTATTAAGGCAGCTCCGGGGTCTCTTCCGATTTCTTCTCCCCTCTCCGGCTCTTCTGCCTCCTCCACTGGCATCCTCTACCGGGTCTTCTCCTCTGATGTCTTCTAGCCCTCTCCGGTTCTTCTCCGCCATCTTCTCGCTCTTTCGCTGGGTTTTCTCTGCTGCATTCTCCCTCTGTTGTTCTTCCGATGTTGACTCGTAGAGGGACGCTCTCCCGCTCTAATGCTGGGTGTGCGGTGTCCCCCACTTATATTAGCATGGGGTGGGGTCACCGGGTGATGTCATCTGAAGGCCCCGCCCCTTGACGTCACCGTCCAGGGCATGTAGGGGCGGTGACGTCATAAAGGATGGACCTCTGAGGACCCCGCCCCATGCCTATACATGTAGTGGACATCGCGCACCCAGCATTAGAGCGGGAGAGCGTCCCTCTAAGAGTCAACATCGGAAGATGAACAGAGGGAGAAGGCAGCAGAGAAAACCCAGCAAAAGAGCGAGAAGACAGCAAAGAAGACAGTCAAAAAAAAAAAAAAAACCTTAGTTAGACTTACCGGTGACGGTATTTCTACAAGCCTTTCAGGACAGCACCTTGGAGAGAGCGTAGCTCCACCTCTTACGCAGGAAACACTGCGTGACAACGCCCCTTTAAAAAGCAGCTGCTTCCACCATGCCGTCAGTTGTTACCAAATAATCCTCCGACATGCTGGAAAATATAATCAGAAAATTACCAGGTCCTATAATTATACTTTACATATGATAACCAAGGGAGGGAAGTAGGCTGCTGTCCTGAAAGGCTCGTAGAAATACCGTCACCGGTAAGTCTAACTAAGGTTTTCTCCCTTCGCCTTTCAGGACAGCACCTTGGAGAGGATTACCGAGAAACTTATTTCAGGGTGGGACTACTGCCTGCAAAACCTTCCTACCAAATCATTGGTCCGAGGCTGATAGTAGATCCAAGCAGTAGTGCCTTATGAAAGGTCGAAAAACTGGACCATGTGGCAGCCTTGCAGATTTGCTCAGAAGATGCCCCAGCCCTTTCTGCCCATGATGCCGCCACTGCTCGAGTAGAATGAGGTAATACCCCTTCCGGGGGTTCCAGACCCAAAGATTTGTATGCCTCTTTAATGGCTTGCTTTAACCATCTTCCGAGGGTGCTCTTGGAAGCTTTACCTCCTTTGTGAGTAACTTCCATTAAAACAAAGAGTGAAGATGACTTTGATTTCCTTTGTTCCTTCTTCTCCTGCCTCCGAAGGTAAAGGACAAAAAGGTAGGGAGAATGATTTCCTGTGTACGGTGAAAAACTGAAGCCACCTTTGGTAGAAATGCTCGATCTGTCCTTAAGACTACCCTATCCTGTAGACATCTCATAAAGGGCTCTTTAATTGAAAGGGCTTGTAACTCACTAATTCTACGTGCGGAAGTTACTGCTACCAGTAAAATAGTCTTTAAACGTCAAGAAACTTAATGATGCCTCTTCTATGGGTTCAAACGGTGCCTTAGTTAGTCCCTGAAGAACTAAAGATAAATCCCATTTGGGAAAACTAATAACAGGTCTAGGCTTTACTTTTGCCATTGCCCTAAAAAAAATCTGGTTATTAAAAAGGTTCCCCTGACAGAGTTCTTTCCAAAAAAAACTGATAAAGCAGCTACCTGCGTCTTGAGCGTACTTGCTGCTAACCCCTTCTCCAATCCCTCTTGAAGAAATTCCAAAACTGAAAATGTGGTACGAAAATCAAAGTTTTTACTGGAACACCAAGAATTATAGATCTTCCAGACTTTAAAGTAAATGTCTCTTGTCACTTTTTTCTACTTGCAAGAAGGGTAGAAATAAGCTTCTCTGATAAACCCTTCTGTCTTAAGATTTGTTCTTCAGAAACCAAGCTGTTAGTTTGAGATAAGCTGGATCTGGATGGAGAATTTGGCCCGGACTCAACAGATCTGCCCTGATTGGTAATCTCCAAGCAGGTTTCACTGAGAGGTTCATCAAGATTGAAAACCAGGGTCTTTTTGGCCAATAAGGAGCTATTAATATTAGCTCCGTGGACTCCAATCTGAATTTGGCTAACACCTTTGGTATCAGTTGAAACGGGGGAAAAGCGTAGGACAGATGGAAGTCCCACTTGTGAGCTAACGCATCTACTTCGAGAGCTTGATCCTGTCTCTGAAGAGAGAAGAAGACTGGTATTTCTGCATTTTTCTGTTTTGCAAAGAGGTCCACCTGGGGATAACCCCAACTCCTGGAAATCGTTTCGAATAATTCCTGATTGAGAGACCACTCTGCTTCCCTTATTTCTTTCCTGCTGAGGAGATCTGCTAAGGTGTTTTCCGTCCCCTTCAGATGGACTGCTGAAAGAGAGGCCACATTGTTCTCTGCCCATCTTAGGATCTGATGAGCTAGACCCATTAGGGTTTTGCTTTTTGTGCCCCCTTGCTTTGTTAAATATAATACTGCCGTCATATTGTCTGACAATATCTAGACATGTTGATTCACTAGAAATTCCCGGAGGGAGAGGAGGCTTAGGTGAACAGCCTTTAACTCTCTCCAATTTGAAGATCTTCTCGCTTCTGGTTTGGTCCAAACTCCCTGAATCGTTTTTTCTTCCAGATGAGCTCCCCATCCCCATGCGCTGGCATCTGTAGTCAGCTTTCTGGTTACCGGAAAGACCCAAGGAAGCCCTTTTGAAATGTTTCCTTGGTTCCTCCACCACCAGAGCGATCTTTTTGCTCTTGCCCCCATGTTGAATTTCTTCTCCAGAGGTTCCTGGTATGACCAATTCATCAGAATATCCGATTGCAGAGGACGGGCATGCAACCTGGCCCACTGTACTGAAGGAATTGCCGCTGTCAACAGTCCCAGAGCGGACATGGCTTGTCTTACAGAGTTCTCTGCGTTGGATTGAAGTGTTTTCAGGGTCAACTGCATCTTTTCTATTTTCTCCTGGGGTAGAAAAATTCTCTGTTATATCGGGTCTATTTCGTACCCCAGAAACCTTACCCTTTGAGATGGTATTAAGTTTGACTTCTGAAGATTGAGAAGCCATCCCAAACTTCTTAGATGTGTTTGAACTGTCTGTAGGTTGACCTCTACTTGACCCTTTGAGTCTGCAAACAGTAGCAGGTCGTCCAAATAGGGTACTATTGAAATCCCCTTCAGCCTCAGGGGCTCCAAAGATTCCGCCATCACTTTTGTGAATACCCTGGGAGGGGAGGAAAGACCGAAAGGCAGAGCCCGAAACTGCAGGTGCCAAATCTCCCCCCCAGATTGACTGTGAGACGCAGGAACCTTTGTGATGGGGGCGCTATTGGTATATGGAGATAGGCATCTCTCAAATCGATGGAAGCCATATGACATTTGGGGGTTAGCAAGTTCCTCACTGAGAAAATCGTATCCATCCTGAATTTTTTGTATTTTATGGATCGATTTAGAACCTTCAAATTGAGAATCAGGTGGAACTTTCCTGATGGTTTTTTGACCAGAAAAATGTGGGAGTAAAACCCCTTCCCCTCTTGATCTTTTGGAACCTGGGAAATTACCTTCTGTTGCATCAGTTTCTGTAACAGAGACTTCATGGCCAGAGCCTTTTCCCGATCCTTTGGCAGGTTTGTGATGTAAAACCGATTTGGGGGGCTTTGTGAGAATTCCAATTGATAACCCTTTTTGATTAACCCCAGAACAAAAGGACTCTTTGTTGTTTTTTCCCAAATTGGTAAGAAGTCCTGTAGTCTCCCCCCTACTAGATGGTCATTGTTTTTTAGGGGTTTGTTCTGGGGTTCTAAAGAGTACCCCACCTCTACTTCTCTGAGAAGACCAGGGTCTCTTCTGTGTGTGGTCCTTTTCCTTATCGGCTTGTCGAAAAGAACGAAAATTTTTCCTCTGCTGTACCGTTTTCTTCTTCTGTGGGAAAGCTTTCTTCTTATCTGCCGTCCTGTCAAGGACAGTCTCCAGTTCTGGCCCAAACATCAGGTCTCCTGAAAAGGGAATTCCGCACAGTTTTACTTTAGAAGCTCAATCCCCTGACCAGGTCTTTAGCCAGAGTGCTCTTCTTGCTGAGTTAACAAGCGCAGAGGACCTGGCTGACATCCTGATAGATTCCGCAGAGGCATCTGCCATATATTTTACTGCCTTAAGCAGGGTAGGGAAGGACTCCAATAAGTCTTTTCTGGAGGTACCTGCAACTACATGATTTTTAAGTTGATCTAACCAACACTCCAGATTCCTAGCCACAACTGTAGCCGCCATTGCTGGCTTAAGATTAGCTAGAGATGCGTCCCAGGCTTTCTTCAGTAGCCCATCTGCCCTCTTATCCATAGCATCTTTGAGAATACCCATGTCCTCAAAAACTAAATCAGTTTTCCTAGATAATTGAGAAAAAGCAGCGTCTATCTTTGGTTTTTTATTCCACAACAGTTCCTCATTCTCCTCAAAAGGAAACCTCCTTTTGAGGGCTTTAGAAAAAAAAAAAACTGTCCTTTCTCTGGATCCTTCCATTCCTATTTAATAGTGTCTGTTAACACTTTATGCACAGGGAACACCCTGTGTTTAATTTCCTCCAGCCCCAGGTACATTTTGTCATGCACGGACAGCTGAGTTTTTTCTTCCTGGATCTCCAGGGTAGTATAAATTGCCTTGAGTAATTCATCCACCTCCTCAAGTGAAAGCTTATATCTAGATGATCTTGACTCTTCTTCCACCTCCTCCTCCTCAGAATCAATGGTTGAGGGTGGAATGCTTTCCCTTTCCTCCGACTCACTTTCCACCTGTCTGGAAGAGGACTGAGGGAAACTGGAGTGAGAACTCTGTTCTTGGCTGGAACTCTGGCCGCGTTTCACAAGGGAACGCACTGTCCCTAGGGCCTCTGCTAATTCCTTCCTCACAGAAGATAAGCGTTCTTTGCACTCTTGTGAGGATTCTTCTTTTACTAAATCCACAATGCAGGATTTGCACAGTGGTTTGGGCCAAGAGTCCCTTAAAGGATTTTTTCATGAGGGGCACTTTCTCCCTGTTCTCTCTGATTTGGCAGTAGCTTTCTGAAACCGAGAAACAAGAAAAAGCCAGGTCCTTAGAACTAAGGCTTCGGAGAAAAGTAGTACCTCCAGCCAACACCCTAAGTGCCCAGAGTCTCACTCCTTTGCTGAACTGCTAATGGAAATTTTTTTACCCCATAGCAGACAGCAGCAGGCTTTGAACCATATAAAGATAAAAACTCCCAGTGATATAAAAAGGAAAGAGGTGTCACCGCACCTCTCCTACCTGGGCCTGGCCGGGAACCTGTGCGCCTGCATCCGCCATTGCTGCAGCTGCTGCACTGTGTACTAAGCTCCATGTGCCAAACAAAAGTAAGTCCCGGCCAGAGGACCCGCCCCTTCCTCCTGCGTTCCAGCAGCAGGAACAAATCGCTGCTACGCCCCGCCGGAAGTCTCCGCCCACCGGAACTGGCATCATCCGCTGTCCGGGATTCGGCGCCGCCATGCAGTATTTGGACCATGCAGCGGCCTGCGCATCCACTAGTAGAACACCCTGCTGTGCCATTTCGGATTAACCCACTGGATCACCTCCTCCACTCCTCACAGAGGCTACAACTTAATCGGGAGTGGGGGGGTCCCTTACTTTCACCCCAGACCGCTCTATCAGGTCTCTGGGTGGCCCAAACTGACTCATACCCCAGGAGTACTACCCCTGTTTGCCCTGGGTATGGATGTCGGGAGGCCCCTGCCACCTAGCACGAAGGCCGGAAAAATAACAAACATCTGTTTTGAGTTCCTGACGGGCAAGAGGAAACAAATACTGAGGGGCTAATACATGTGTGCTGCTTTTATGATGTGGATCATGTGTTTCCTGTGCTAGGTGGGAGGAGCCTATCTCTCTGTAAGCTGTCCTAGAAGATGACTTGGAAAAATAGGATTTTTATAAGAGCTTACCTGTAAAATCCTTTTCTTGGAGTACATCACGGGACACAGAGCCATAGTAGTTACTATGTGGGTTATATAGGCCACCTTTAGGTGATGGACACTGGCACACCCTAAGACAGGAAGTTCACTCCCTATATAACCCCCCTCCCATTACTAGGAGTACCTCAGTTTTTGTAGCAAAGCAATATATATGTATCAAAAGAGGGGGGAGGAACCTCTGTGTCCCATGATGTACTCCAAGAAAAGGATTTTACAGGTAAGCTGCTATAAAAATCCTATTTTCTTTATTATTATTTTTATTATTATTATTATTATACAGGATTTATATAGCACCAACAGTTTACATTAGGGAGGACAGTACAAGTACAATACAATACAGGAGGAATCAGGGGGCCCTGCTCGTTGGAGCTTACAATCTTTATCGTACATCATGGGACACAGAGCCATAGTAGTTACTATGCGGGATGTCCCAGAGCAATGCTATCTGAGGGGAGGAAGACACAAACAAAAGTAGGGTGCAATCAGACCTGAGGACCTATACTGCTGCCTGTAGCACACTGTGCCCAAAGGGGATAGAATCTAGTGAACATATGGACTGAACACCGAATTGCGGCCTTGCAGATTTGAGCCATGGAGGCCTGGTGATCCACTGCCCATGAAGCACTAACAGCCCTGGTGGAGTGCGCTTTGATTTGAAAAGGTGCAACTTTCTTCTTCAAACCACAAGCTTGAATAATTACCTGCGGAATACACTTAGCAATAGTAGATTTCGACGCGGATTGTCCTTTTTTAGGACCTTCAGGCAACACAAACAAAACATCTGTTTTCCGAATCAGAGCAGTCGCCTTTAAATAGATTTTGACTGCTCTCACAACATCCAGAGAGAATGTAGTGACTTTTCTTCCGTAGAACTGGGTTCCAGAAAAAAAAAAAAAAAAAAAAAAAAAAACGAAGGCAGAACAATATCCTGGTTTAGATGAAAACCTGAAACCACCTTCGGTAGAAAGCTAGGATGAGGAAGCAATACTACTCTAGCCTTGTGAATGATTAAATATGGCTCTTTACAAGAAAGAGACACCAATTCTGATACCCTTCTTGCAGAAGAAATTGCTACCAGAAAAACTAGCTTTCTTGTCAAAAGGACCAAGGGAATATGCCACATTGGCTCAAAAGGCTGTTTCTGTAATGTCGACAGAACTAAATTCAAGTCCCAAGGGTTCAGGGGTGGTCTAACCCTGTGGATTAAGCCGTGTTACCCCCTGTATAAAGTTTCGGACCAAAGAATGCGAAGCAAGCTGATGTTGAAACAATGCCGATAAGGCAGAGACCTTGATAGTACTCAAGGCCAGCTGTCAGGAAAGGGTCCATCCGCTGGTAAGATATATCGTTTGGCGTGCAGTGCTGGGGTCCACCAGCAGGTGTCTCCTGGCAGTTTTGAACTGTCAGGGGAATATTTCCCTGCTGGTGTTGTTTCATCTTTTGGCCGCAGTACTGACGTCCACCAGTGGATGGATCCTGGCATTATGGAGCAGACTACACTCCCTGCGCTCAGGTGTTACTTGAAGACAATTATAGTCAGTCCCATAAATACCCGGCAAGCCCTCACATGCTTGCCTTGGTATCTCTCTCCCTGCATTCTGACCTTGCTGCCTGTTGTTGAGACCTTGAGCCTGCATCCGCCCTGACCTGATCTGATCCAATCCCTATCCTGGTCCTTCTGTTTCCTGGTTACCTTCTAAACCCTGCCCTGCATCCCATCCATCCTTCCTCTCCCTGTTCTGTTGGTTTCCCGTCCTTACCATCTGTTGATCTCCCGGTGTATGACCCTGGCCTGGCTTCTGTTTATGGTTCTGGTATCTCCCATTTTATTGTACATACTATTTTGTTGTTTGTGGGTCTTGTGGTTGGTTGTGCACTGTTATATTCACTTACCTGTCACTTATGTAAATAAACACCATTTTTATTCACTTATATAGGTTTCTGGCTTCTTCTGTGTAGTCCACACAGTCTGGTTTACTATTTCCCTGACACCAGCTTCATCTCTAACCCCATTTACAGAAAGACAAGAATTCTACCTATGACACACTTTCTGGGATGCCAACCCCTGGATTCACACCAGGAAACATATGCCTTCCAGACTCTATAATAAGTGACTTTGGAAGCTGGCTTCCCTGCATTAATCAAGGTAGATATCACTGAGCCTGAAAGCCCGCAATTCTTCAGAATGTGGGTTTCAATAGCCAAACCGTTAAATTTAGCGTTTGTAAGGTAGGATGGAACACTGGTCCCTGCGATAGCAGGTCTGGACGTGGTGGCAGGGACCGGGCCCCTATCGCCATCTTTACTATTTCTGCATACCAAGATCTTCTTGGCCACAAGAACCACCGACTTCTTTTCCTGCTTGATCCTGCGGAGAAGTCTTGGTAGCAGCAGAATAGGAGGGAATGCATAAATCAGTGAGAACTGATCCCATGGGGGTCACCAACGCATCTGTTCCATATGGGAGCGGATCCCTTGTTCTTGACACAAAGTTGTCGACCTTGTTGTTGAACATGGACGCAAAACAGATCTACGTCCGGGATCCCCCATCTTTGGTATATAACCAGGAAGATGTCGGGGTGAAGGGACCATTCCCCCGGGAACAACTGCTGGCGACTTTAGTCCGCCTGCCAGTTCTCTACCCCTGGAATGAAGATATGCGCGGCACATGCTTGTCTGCCCAGGTTAAGATCTGGTTTACCTCTCCCTGGGTTGCACGACTTCTGATGCCCCTTTGGTGATTGATATAAACCACTGCTGTGGCATTGTCCGATAGGATCCTGACCGGACAACCCCGCAACCTGAATGTCCAGGCCTTTAGGGCTAGGTACGCTGCCCGAATCTCTAGAATATTGATGGGCAAGGTCCTTTCAGTTCTGGACCACTTCCCTTGGACAGTCGTCTCTTCCAAGACTGCTTCTCAACCCAAAAGGCTGGCATCCGTTACCACTTTCCAGGTAACTGGTACCAACTGAGGCTCTGACGCACTATTGACGACAAACACATCGAAAAATCTAGCACCTGCACTCTCTTGTTCCAGGCAGACAGGACACTGTTGTGCAGCAGTCTCGAATGAAACTGAGCATAGGGAACCACTTTGAATGAAGCCACCGTCGTTCCCAACAACCTCAAACAAAGGCGAAACCCTTCTTCTCCCTGACCACCTGAACCAGCTCCATTATGGCGCTGATCTTTTCCTGGGGTAAAAACACCCTCTTTTGGGTTGTATCTATAACCAGACCCAAGTACTCTAATCTTCTTACTGGCTTTAAAGAAGGACCCAACCTAGGTATTCCAGGTAGTTGACAGTGGTGACCAAGCTTTGGTCTAAGCGGGCTACCGACCGGTCTATCAAGAGCAGGTCGTCTAGGTAAGCTATATTCATTATACCCTGGGCCCTTAAATCTGGCCAGAGGAGGGGCCAGGACCTTTGTAAACACCCGAGGTGCAGTAGCTAGACTGAAAGGTAAAGCTACAAACTGAAAATTAAGTTTTTCCACTTCGAAATGCAGATTTTTCTGATGAGCGGGGAAAATAGGTAAATGCAGGTATGCATCCTTGATGTCGATTGATGCCAGAAGTTCTCCTCCTTGTAGGATGGAGACTACTGATCGGATTGATTCCATGCGAAAAGATCAAATTTTTAGGAACCAGTTTAGATCTTTGAGATCTAGAATGGGTCTGACATCTCCATTTGGTTTTGGCACCGTGAAAAGGTTTGAATAAAACTCCAACCATTGCTCTTTCATGGGAACCACCATGATTACTTTTTGCCACAAAAGTCGCTCCAATGCTTGAAGGAGAGACTTTGTTTTCTCTGGAAACATTTGATCTGAGGAAACGGGAATTCTCGGAACTCTAATCTGTAACCTAGAGTTATTGTGGAGACCACCCATCTTGTCCTGAAAATCCTCCTGCCAGACCTTTAACCACTTAACAACCGGCCCATAGCCGAATGACAGCTGCAGGGCAGTTGGTTAACTCTGGGAGGACGTCATATGACGTCCTCCTGGAATTCCCCTCTCGCGCGCCCCCTGGGGCGCGCACCCGAGCACATCACGGATCCCGGTAAATGGCCGCTGATCAAATGACGGCGCGATCACATGTAAACAGACCGGCGTCATCTGATGACGCCGGTTCCTCTCCTCCCCTCCTGTGTACCGATCGGTACACTGTGGAGGAGAGGGAGATGGATGGATGGCTGCAGCGCTGTGGGCTGGATGTGTAGTGCCCACAACGCTGCACAAAGACATCCAGCCATCCATGCTCAGCCATCCCTTCTGCTGTGCAATACTCTGCAAAGCCCACAATACTCTGCAATACCCCCACAATACTCTGCAATACCCCCACAATACCTCGCCATACCCCGCCATACTCCGCCATACTCCGCAATACCCCGCCATGCTCCGCAATACCCCGCCATGCTGAGCCATGCTCGGCTGTACTCGGCCCCTGTATGTGGCCAGGCTGTGGAAGTCTCACACATGTGGTATCGCCGTACTCAGGAGGAGCAGGAGAATCTATTTCGGGGTGTCATTTTTGGTATGTACATGCTATGTGGTAGAAATATTGTATAAATGGACAACTTTGTGTTAAAAAAAAAAAAAAAAAAAAAAATATATAATGCGTTTTAACCACTTCCCGCCCGCCGGCCGTCATACAACGTCCTTGACTTTGTGCAGGGATATCTGAATGATGGGTGCAGCTACAGGCATCATTCAGATATCAGCTTTTTCAGCCGGCGATTCTCTACACCATAAGAATGATCATAGCGGCTGTTCCACTGCTTGATCGTTCTTACGGGAGGCGAGAGGGGATGTCCCCCCCTCCCGCGCTTCTACAGACTCACAGCTACGATCGAAGCCAGGATCGTTTTTTTTTTTTTTTTTTTTTTTTTTTTTTTAATTTCAGGCTTCCCAGCCTAGAGGTGAGATGTGGGGTCTTATTGACCCCATATCTCACTGTAAAGAGGACCTGTCATGCCATATTCCTGTTGTTTACATTCCTTGTAATAGGAATAAAAGTGGTCAAAAATTTTTTTTTTTGGAAAAAAGCATCAAACTAAAATAAATAAAGTAAAATGAACAATAAAAAAAAAATAAAAATTTTAAAGCGCCCCTGTCCCTGTGTGCTCGCATGCAGAAGCGAACGCATACGTAAGTCCCACCCACATATGAAAACGGTGTTCAAACCACACATGTGAGGTATCGCTGCGATCGGTAGAGCGAGAGCAATAATTTTGGCCCTAGACCTCCTCTGTAACTCAAACATGTAACCAGTAAAAAATTTGAAAGCGTCGCCTATGGGGATTTTTGAGTAGCAAAGTTTGGCGCCATTCCACAAGCGCGTGCAATTTTGAAGGGTGACATGTTGGGTATCTATTTACTCGGCGTAACTTCATCTTTCACATTATGCAAAAACATTGGGCTAACTTTACTGTTTTGGTTTTTGTAAAGCACAAAACAGTTTTTTTTTTCCAAAAAAAACGCGTTAAAAAAATTGCTGCGCAAATACCATGCGAGATAAAAAGTTGCAACGACCGCCATTGTATTCTCTAGGGTCTTTGCTAAAAAAACATATATAATGTTTTGGGGTTCTATGTAATTTTCTAGCTAATAAATGATGATTTTTACATGTAGGAGAGAAATGTCAGAATTGGCCTGGGTGCTCCAGAACGCCTGAAGGTGCTCCCCTGCATGTTGGGCCTCTGTATGTGGCCACGCTGTGTAAAAGTCTCACACATGTGGTATCGCCGTACTCGGGAGTAATAGCAGAATGTGTTTTGGGGTGTAATTTGTGGTATGCATATGCGGTCTGTGAGAAATACCCTGCTAATATGACAATTTTGTGGAAAAAAAAAAAAAAAGTAAAAAAAAAAAACCTTGATTTTGCAAAGAATTGTGGGAAAAAATGACAACTTCAAAAAACTCACCATGCATCTTTCTAAATACCTTGGAATGTCTTCTTTCCAAAAAGGGGTCATTTGGGGGGTATTTGTACTTTTCTGGCATGTTAGGGTCTCAAGAAATTAGATAGGCCGTCAGTACTTCAGGTGTGATCAATTTTCAGATATTCGCACCATAGCTTTTGGACTCTACAACTTTCAAAAAGACCAAATAATATCCACCGATTTGGGTTATTTTTACCAAAGATATGTAGCGGTATAAATTTTGGCCAAAATATATGAAGAAAAATTACTAATTTGCTAAATATTATAACAGAAATGAAGAAAAATGTATTTTTTTACAGATTTTTCGGTCTTTTTTCTTTTACGGCGCAAAAAATAAAGAACCCAGCGGTGATTAAATACCACCAAAAAGAAAGCTCTATTTGTGTGAAAAAAAGGTCAAAAATTTCATATAGATACAGTGTTGCATGACTGAGTAATTGTCATTCAAAATGTGAGAGCACCAAAAGCTGAAAATTGGTCTGGTTAGGAAGGGGGTTTAAGTGCCCAGTTGTCAAGTGGTTAAGAACTGTAGCAGTCTTCCCCCCACTCGAACAAGCGGGGGCACCCCTTCATAAAAGGGGCTTTAGCGTTCTGTCTTGTAGGTTCCCTCCCCCAGGACTTCTTTTGTCCCTGGGGTTGACTGAGTTTTACCTCTTGAACCTGACGGTGGAGGCAGTCGCGACTGCCTGGAGGCTGATGCCCCTGGCACTGGAGAAAGAACCCGTTTAAATGAGGGACGTTTACTCCTTTTCTTAACTGGCAAAAGGGTACTTTTCCCACTTGAAATCTTTTGGATATAACTGTCCAAATCATCCCCAAACAGCCTTAGACCGCGAAAGGGAAAACCAGCCAGGATATTTTTGCATGGCGCTTTGGCTGACCAATATTTCAACCAAAAGATTCTACGCATATGCACCAACCCAAGCGTAAGGCGAGAGGTCTGAAGGATAGAATCTCTGATTGTGTCAACTGTAAAACACAAAGCCGCTGGCAGTTCGGCTAACTCCTGGGCCTGCTGTTCAGGGAAAACCTTGAGCACCTGTTTCAAGTGGTCTCTCAAGGACTGACATACCCCAATTGCCGTCACTGCAGGCTGAGCTACTGAACCCGCCAAGGGAAAAAATGTTTAACAGGAATTCCAACTTTTTAATCGTCTGCCAAGCATTTGAGCGTTGCCAACAGGACAAGTCAAACTTATTTACAGAGGATATACAGTAGCAGCGTCAATTGCTGGTATACCTCACATATTTGTAAATTTTCCTCCATAGGATAAAGTGTTGAAAACTTTTTAGGAGGGAAAAAAATGTTTATCTGGGTGATCCCACTCAGAATAAATAAGCTTTTCCAGCAAAGAATGAACAGGAAAAGCATGCACAGCTTGAGGAGGCTTCAGTGAACCCAAAGAAGTGGGTTTTTCAACCAACTCAGTTACGGGTAACTTAAATGTGGAGCGGACCATTTCAGTAAGAGAATGCACCAATTTCTCAGCCTGTGAAGCTGAAGAGGGTCCTTCTCCACTTGATTCCTCAGAAGAGGAGTCATCAGTCTCTTCCCGGTCCCCTGAGGGGGATTCGTTTTCCTTTTCCCAGAGTTCCTTTGTTTAAGGGGCCTGGGTGGTAGAAGGGGACCTAATGCGTTTACTTCTACATTGTGAAGATGTGATTAAGGCCACTAATCCTTCCTCCAAACCACTCATGGCTGAGGAAAAATCCTTCTGAGTAATATATACAGGGGCTGAAATTCCAGAAGCAGTTGCAGCCCCTAACCCCGACGGCTCACTCTGACCAGCCTCCCTAGGTCTTTCAGGGGGAGATGGCGTTGCAGAGGGGGGTCCTCGGAGCCTGAGGGAGATCCCGTTGAGCCCCTATTTTTTCTGGGCATTTGTACCTCCCCTTCCGCCCATAGTGCCAAGCACAAATGAAGAGGTACTACCAGAAATACACCCACTGCTGAACAAAATAGTTCAGCAACTGCCGCTGCTATCAAGGCTCAGTCTGATGCTAAGTAAATGTGTCTGGGAATGCCTGTATCACCAACACTCACATGCCATCCATCTGCTCTGTGTCCCTCCTTTAGCTGTGTGCACCTTTATAGCTATGCATAGCCCGCGTTGTGGGCGTTGAACCACGCCGATGCCGCACTGATGCTCCACCCCCCCCCCCCCCCTCTCATCTTAAAAAAAAAAAAAATAATGTTTTCCCACGCGAGCGGGGGCTTCGATCCGACCAGATCGCACGTAGAGGGGGGCTGGGGCCGAGGAGAGAGGAGGGCAGGTGGATGGAGAGCCACCATAATGGTGGCGGGAGCGGTGCGGCATACCGCCGACTGACCCATGGCCTCTAGTCTTGAAAGGAGCTGTGGGGGGGACATTCCTGAAAAGAGAAAACCCCCCCTTCCCACATCCTCCCTGGAGCTTGGGCTTGGGGGGAGTGTACAACTTGTGACACTGAGCAAGACTGACAAGCATGGAACAGGTACATGCTCTTGACAGCCCCCGGTGGCAACTTTAGTCATAGCAACATTTACTTAAAAGGAGAAAACCCACAAGAATTAGAAAAATTCCTTAGGAATCTCCCTTACATTATCCGGCTGCAGGGTTCTGTGGTAAACCAAACAGACCCAATCTTCACGGTGGGCTCCGTTAAAAAAACCTTCAGGAACCGGGGCCCCTTGTTATCGGGGGATCCACACTCCTGGGCCTGTACAGCACCCCGCCAAGAAAATATAGTTGAAAAAAACCAAACACTGGATCCCAGGGTCCAGCTCTCTAAAAGAGAAGCGTTACAGGCAGAACCTTGTTTTTTCGGACACAAGGCCCCGGTACCATTCAATTCGGCCTGTAAAAGACACTTTGAACGGATCTGATTGCATGGCTTGCACCAGCAAAGATTTCTCCAGCGGAGCTCAGCACAGCATGTCTTTACTCGTGACCAACACCTTAGACACTGGTGAAAAAACTGAGGTACTCCCAGTAATGGGAGGGGTTATATAGGGAGTGAACTTCCTGTCTTAGGGTGTGCCAGTGTCCATCACCTAAAGGTGGCCTATATAACCCACATAGTAACTACTATGGCTCTGTGTCCCGTGATGTACGATAAAGAAAACGCATTACACAGGTTTTTAAAGTTATGTCATAAGGGGAGGGGCCTCCATATGACGTCACCCAGTGATCCAGCCCAATGCCAATATAAGTAGTGGCACACTGCCCACCTAGCATTAGAACGGGAGAGAGCGTTGCGTCAAAAATCAGAAGAACAGAGGGAGAAGACCTGGCAAAAGAGGGAGAAGACAGCAGAGAAGACCCGGCAGAGGCTGAAGACAGTGGACAGAGGGAGAAGACCCAGAGAGAGGAGAAGTAAATTGAAAGCGACGCCAGAGCTGCCTTAATAAATTACTTTAAATACCTGATGTAATGTGTTTTTATTTATGACTTTTTTTTATTTTTTAGGTGAATGGGTAGGGGGTACAATATTCATTCACATAGGGTGGGGGGCCGGGAACCTTGTTAAAGGGGGCTTCCAGATTCCCTCCGCCCGCAGACCCCGACAACCAACGGCCAGGGTTGTCGGGAAGAGGCTCTTGTCCTCAACATGGAGACAAGGTGCTTTGGGGTGGGGCCCCGTCCCAAAGCACCCCCCCATGTTGAGGGCATGGGGCCTGGTATGGTTTGGGGGGGGGGCGCTCGCTTGTCCCTGCCCCCTTTCCTGGGCTGTGTGCTCAGATAAAGGTCTGGTATGGATTTTGGGGGGACCCCATTGTTTTCGGCGTTGGGGTTCCCCTTAAATTCCATACTAGACCGAAGGGCCAGGTATGCTCTTGGAGGGAGAACCCATGTCATTTTTTTTTTACATTTTGCATGGAGTTCCCCCTAAAGATTCATACCAGTCACAGTGACTGGTATTGTCGGGGATCAAAGTCGGACACATGTCGGACTTTAAGTCGCAGGGCAAAGTCGGATCCACAGTCGTACGACTGTCGTGTCGTACCAGTGTGAACCCGGCCTAAAACCTCATGCACACTGGACATTTTTACAGCTGCTGTTTTTGGCTTACATAAAAAATACCAACATTAGAGCTAAAGTCCAGTGAGTCTTAAAAAGAGCAAAAAGAACACACAAAAAAACATTTTCAGGGATCTGAAGTGTTCACCAAGGAAGAGGTTAACTCAGTGTGGCATGTAGTGAGCAGTGCTGCTCTGTTAACCAGCTGTGGGAACTGTCAACTGCAAAGACAGAATAGAAAGACAGAGCATATCAGCTCCTGGTGCAATACGGTTTATTGTTTAGCAAAAAAAAAAAAAAAAAAAAAAAAAAAAAAAAAAAAAAGGGATCAAAGTAACACTAAACACTTACATTTAGTACAGATAAGGCCCCTTTCACACGATAAGCCCGCTCGGATCCACCTGTCCGTTTTTCAGCCACCCAAGGACTCCTATGAGCAGGCGGATGTCAGAGGAGAGGTGTCCGCTGACACCCGTCTGCCATCCGAGCCGCTAAAAAACATACGGCGATACATTCAGCCATCTGTCTGGCGGATCGGATGAGATCTGATGAATTCGAACACGCTGTCCGTTTTCGTCCGATCCCTATGGAAATCAGCGGGACTCTGACAGGTCCCTCCCTGCTCAGTGAGCAGACGGACCTCTCATCCACTGGCTCAACGGAGTGATCTCCGGCTGAGCGGATCCGCACCGTGAGAAAGGGGCCAAAGGCTTCATATACAATGCTGCTGATAAACGGACGTTTAGGCTTAACCACTGGGCACTTAAACCCCCTTCCTAACAGACCAATTTTCAGCTTTCGGTGCTCTCACACTTTGAAGGACAATTACTCAGTCATGCAACACTGTACCCATTTGAAATGTTTGTCCTTTTTTCACACAAATAGAGCTTTCTCTTGGTGGTATTTAATCACCGCTGGGTTTTTTATTTTTTGCGCTATAAATCAAAAAAGACTGAAAATTAGATAAAAAAAAAAAAAAAAATCTTTGTTTCTGTTAAAATGTATTGCAGAGTATTGCCATAGTATGGGCATTGAGCAGTGCTGTGGGCTGGATGTGTAAGTGCCCACAGCGCTGCAAACTCTCTCCCCTCTCACACTGTACCGATCGGTACAGAGGGGAGGAACCGGAGTCATCACATGACGCCGGTTTGCTTACAAGTGATGCTCTGTCATTTGACGGAACGATCACGTGGTAAACAGCTGCTATGAGCGGCAATTTACCATGATCCGTGATGGTCACGGATGTTCCCGGGTGCGCGCGATTCTGTGAGGACATCCATGGATGCCCACCCAGAAAAAGCCGACCGCGCTGTAGCCGTCTATCGGCTATGGCCCGGTCGGCATGTGGTTAATGTACACGGGACATTTTAAAACCTCTCTTGAACGATTTAACTTGACAGATACTAGGGGTGCAACGGGTCGTCACCGATCCGTGAGGGTCAACCTCCGCGGATCGGCACACCCACGATCCACGGAGCGCTCTGTGGCCTCGGCCATAGGAAAGGCCGCGGCTTCGGCCTAACTCCGGAGCGCCGGCCATCTTGGTACACCCGGCGGCGGCCGCTGTCTCACCAGGAAGTGACAATTCGTCGCCGCCATCTTGCTACACCCCACACTCCTGCACAGTACTGTAATGAGAGAGTGAGAAGGGGGCAAGCGGACATCTTGTTACACCCACCGGAGTTTTAGATTTAACAGCTATTTTCAACACAAAACGGAGCTTATATGCATAAATACAGTATTTGTAGATCGGACGGACTGTTTAGATGTTAAATTTTAAAAGAAACAGCAAACCTGCTGACCTTACATGGTTGCTAATGTGACAGAACACCTGATTTTCACATTTAACGTTAAATGTGAAAATCAGAGGTGTTCTGTCACATTAGCAACCATGTAAGGTCAGCAGGTTTGCTGCTGCTTTTAAAATTTAACTTTTTTTTTTTTTTTTTTTTTCTTTTTTACATATTTAATATTTTTATTACTGATTTAAGAGGAAGAAAGGCATACACTTTACCAACATCAAATATAACATATTATGCATGTCTATATGCTAATCTAATATACAAATAAATTTTCTTCTAAAGCCAAGACCATGCTCTCTAATTACAACAAAGTCAAAACCTCATTACAATCCCCCAAACGCATTAAGGCAGAGATCCTCTCCCGTCCCTAAGCGCCGGTTCACACTAGACGCGGCACGACTTGCAGGTCGCCTCGCCGAGGCGACCTGCACATGACTGCCGGGGCGACTTGCAAGACGACTTCTGTATAGAAGTCTATGCAAGTCGCCCCCAAAGTAGTACAGGAACCTTTCTTCTAAGTCTAAGAACGGTTCCATTGTACAGAACGGGAGGCGACTTGTCAGGCGGCTAGGTCGCCTGACAAGTCGCCCCCGTGTGAACCGGCTCTAATCAAAATATCTCTAACTCAGTCCTGGGGGGGTTCTATCTATATTTTCCTTAAGTGTCTAACTCTCTCTTACCTCTCTCTTTTTTTTTTTTTTTTTTTTTTTAAATATAAATTAAAAAATAAATAAATAAAACCCCTAAGGGGAGGGAGGAGCAGAGCCCATCTCCCGCCTCCCCATCCCCCTCCCCTGCCAAGAATCCAATGGCCACATCTTCTGTTTTCAGTCACTAGAACTTACATCTATAAAAGGTTTTTTTCCCCCTCTTCTGTATTAATGAAAAGATTCCATGGAGACCATGTTTTCAGCTATGTCCCTCTTTTTTGCCAGGATGTCCAAACCAAATCTTCCATAAGGTTCAATTGTTCTACTCTTTTAAGCCACAATCCTACCGTTCGTGGTTGTGCCTGCTTTCAAGTGAGTGGAATACGTGCTCTAGCTGCATTCAGCAGATGAAGAATAGATTTCTTATATGATTTAACTGGGATTTTAGTATCTTGTAATAGGAAGAAAGATGGATCCTCCGGAATCTCCTGATCACTAAATTTTTGAGCAATTCTCCGGACTTCCTTCCAAAAGTTCTCTATTCTGGGGCAGGACCAAAAAATATGCATTATCGTCCCCTCCTTCCCCCCGCAATGCCAGCAATTATCTGATACCTCCGGGTAGCATCTGTTTAGGAATGCTGGGGTGCGGTACCACCGGGACAGAATCTTAAAATTTGTCTCCTGCATTCTTATGCAGATTGACGACTCAAATATATTGTGTATCATATTAGTACACTGCTCTTCCGTAAAGGTTTGACCCAGATCTCTCTCCCACCCCCTAAAAAAGGGTAACCTAAAGTCCTCCGAGGGTGCTACCAGCAGCTCGTACGTTTTAGAAAGGGTTTGGTGGAGTACACCGCTTCCGTTACAATATTCCTCAAAGATTGTTAGAGTGCGCCCATAACTACTTGGCTGGATTCAATGTGTTCAAAAAATGCCTCAGCTGTACAGCACGCCAAAAATCCAAACAGTATGGTAAAGATCCTAAAAAACGTGCTGACGTCACCACGCTACCATATTGAGGACGGGAGCTTGTTCGTATGCCGGCCGGCGTTGCGCTTTTATTTTGCTACACTGTGTTACTCTTTTATATACAATAAATATTTTTTATGTATTACACTATTGCCATCATTCTTTACCATATGTGTACTGCGGAGCCCGTGATATGGATGGTCTAATCTCTAATGGATCCCCGCAGCCCTATGCCAGGAAGCCGGTTCTGTGAACAAATCAGTCTGTCATTATAGAGTCTGCTATCTGGTAAGCAGGACTTTCATGCGGTTTGCTGCACCTTGGTATTCCTTTCCACTTATTCTCTGTTGATCAGTTATATTCCCAATTTTATATTAATTCTGCTAAGCGGCCTTAGATCCCTTCCTTTTTTTCCCCATCTGTCATCTGGTGGTCAAACACATGCCTCTTTGGTTTTAACTCTGGTAAGCGGCTTTTTGGATGGTTTTCTGCACCAGTTCTCCATATAGGAGATTCTTCACTGTCATGCATGGTTGATGTCACTCACTTTACTATTCCGTTTGTGCCTATAGGCACTGGATGGTGTATGATTTATCACTGGTGGAGTGTCACATATATATTTATATTAAAAACTTTTTTTCTTTAATACTACATATTTGTGTCAGTATTACGCTATGTTATCCTAATATTTTTTTGGGTACAACCTTCGTGGATCCAATTCGGTCTGTGAGTGTAATTTGTCCAGGACGTATCCGGAAAGGTTCCCCAAAGGCCCAGGCTGGGTTCATAGCCACCTGTTTTATTTGGCTTGCTATCTGGTAAGCATTTCATCTAACAGGAATTGTGTTACCTGAACTTCTACTATCAGCTATTGATCATTGAAAACAACAATTTTTAGTATTTTTTTTTTCACCATTTATTTTTGCTCACTTTATTTGGTGTTGGACGTTTAATCACAAGGACTATTTAATAATTTAAATTTAATTGATTATTTTTAAAGCGCGGCTTTTTACATATTTGCTTTACTATATGGTAAAGATCCTGTTGTCAATGAAAATATCGTGGGCCTTGCTTCCCCTGTTAAACAATGAGAGGCCTGGAAGATCCCTGTTCCATCAATGCCGTAAAATTTCCCTTCCTCAGACCTGGCTCTAACTTGGGATTCCCCAGTATTGGAAACAACGGTGAGATTATTGCCGAAAGTTTACCCTTAGAAAAAAGCTCAAAGTCTATCTTTAGGGTGGGTCCTATCACAGGGTGTGCCTTCGAAATAGTCGGAAGGTCTTTATAACACCAAGCGGCTCGTTACAGTAAAGCACTGCTCTGAGCCTGCTCCAGGCCCGGTCATAAACTTCCCATCTCCATGTCTACTCCAATCGATCAAATAGCTTAATAAAGCCGCCTGGTAGTATTTGTACATTAAAAACAAAAATAGCTGCGCTGCAACTTATGAATTGAAATAGAGATTAAACCAATGTGATCACCTTAATAAATACAGATTGTGCACCCATATGATGTGGACCGACAGTGAAAAGAAAATTTGATTGTCATCATAAATCAAATGTAATGAAATAACCCATAAATCAATGAACATGTACAGTCCAATTCCAAAGTGCATAGAGTAAAAAGTTCACTGGCAGAGTAATCTTTCAAAGGAGGAATTAACAGTCATCCAAGCGGTGTGAGACATGCGACCTTATCACCCGGAAGAGCGTGATGACAGAAAGGTTCCTCCACCTTTAAAAAAAACTGTGAGATCGTATAAGCGTGTGGCTATCTACCCCAGCCTCGGGTCTTTACTGAGAACGGATCCCAAATGCATCTCCTCACCAAGAATCTTCTAGATGAAGGATGGACACTCGTTCCCCCAACGCGTTTCGATTAAAGATAATCTTCCTCAGGGGATATCAGGTAGATCAAACCTTGTGGAAAAAAACTTTCTTGTGATCTTCTGGGTTCTGTAAACTCCTGAGAGGTATAAAAAGCCAGCATGCATTTCAACTTGCTAGCAAGCTTCCAAATACAAATCCCAAATCTGGTTGGAGTTGACCAGAATATACTGGGTAATGTGCATAAACACCGGAACTTTACTTGGACAATCTCTCTGGATGCTAAATCTGAAGGACTGTGCCCATCAACAAGACAACATTTTTGCCGGAGTCTCTCCCGATGAATGCAAACATGCTATTAATACATGTGCAATGGGTTGGAGGTTGGTGAAGGAATATACACATCCAATCCGTCAGAACATGAAATGTAAAATATGTTTTTTTTATTGGAGGGAGGAATTGAAAGAAGAAAGGGTTTTTAATGTATGACATGTATTAACGTAACAGAAGTAATATGGTGCAGATACCCAGGAGACTGGCATTTATACATAATAAGGTGTCGGTTGGCCAGACTAGAGGTTGACACATCAATGGGGTGAAAATTTCCTTGTATGGGGGGATACGCCTGGTTGATGTTTCACCTGAGAGGTTGAAACCCGGCACAGGGAAGGCCGGTGAATACACACAGGAGCATGCTCCGTTGGATAAAGGGAACAAAAATGCTGGCTACCAGGGTGCAGTATGCCTTCACCACATGACACTGCAACATCTCACAGTGGTTGCTAGAAACCTATTACTTATATGTGCTGAGTATACACTGAATCAAGTACGGTCATTATACCAGTGACTTACTCCCAGAGATGTGTGGACACAGGACGCTTATGTCTGAGGAGTAACCAAAGAGGAGGGATGTATTCAGCACTATATTGGGGGAATAGGAGCTGGGATGAGTGTTGTTAATGGAGTGGACATCAGTATTCTGAGGAACAAACTCTCAGCCATAACTTAAGCGGGGCTTTGTTACTCAGACAGATTGATGGCATCCATGATAGCATTCAACAAAGTCACATAAATACCCAGGTTAAAGTGGCTCAAGATTTTGTCAACCATGTTGAGAGGTTGGTAGAGAATGGGATGGTATAGGACAGAAATCTGTTATTGGCTCTGGCGTGCACGCAGTGGCAGGTGGAATTATCAACCAGCATTAAGCTGATTGTACAGTCTCTGTATGAGGGGCAGTGGCCTGATGAGTTAGCATCACCGCTCAGTAAGACTTTGCCAAAACACGTCGCTTACACTAATCCAAAGTGGTGGTCGAATGCCTGGATGGGCTATACCAGTTTGGATTGTGAAAGGTGTTATGCTGTACAGAAGTGCAGACTCAGTCTGTATATTTGGTGGCATCAATGGGCTTACTGACTGGGGATTCTATCTTGTTGCATTTGAGGCTGTTGAAGATGGAACCTGGAGGCAGGTTGATACTTCCCTTGGTCAGAAGCATGACCATGATGTCCTTTGTATGCCAGGTCAATACAAGGTGGTGAGCGAAAAATGTTGGGAAGATATTGCACTCTGTGTGCTGGATAGAGAGGTCATTGCTAGGAAGGAAGCACCTGGGTATTATTTGGGACATAGACGAGTTTCTTCGTCCTAAAGAATACAGATATAACGTTAGTCATGGAACTAGAGGGTTCCTTGAAGCTAACCATAGGTAGAGGTGCATGGTATACCCTGGGCATGGTCTCTTAAATCCAGGCACAGGGATGTAATTGTGTGGGTTTAGTCATTGTTGCAGATTTATATGTGTTGTTAGACTTGATATTTATATAGAAGGGTTGCCCAGTTATCTATGCAAGCTGGGGGACGAAGTGACGGTAGGGTCTCTGCATACAAGTTAGAGACTTTGCTGCCAAGTCAGAGCCCTGCAATAACGCTGAGATGCCAGAATCGCCATAGGAAAGGCCATTGTGAGCGAACCTTCCTAATCCCGGCCCGTATCTACACTGAGGAGTTATAGGAGGTTGGGAGCGGGATGAGTAATCTGATGGGTCATAGGTATATATGTATATATTATGGTAATGGGTTGATTCATGTTATGGTATAGTGTGATAAAGGTGTATTTTAGGCCAGTAATATTGGCAGAAGGCCCTCCTCGAGACCCTATATCTGAAAGCTGGTTAAGATGCTGCTCTGGATGTGTGCTGGTGAATGGTGAGTGTATGTACACCCCTTGCCTGTTTTATACCCCTTCATGAAGATGTTAGAAAGAAGAAGATACAGAATGGTGACATGGGAGCTGTCACGAAAGAATGATGTTGGTGTGTCACCCAGTAGCAAAGCGGCACGTGTTGAGAAACACAGCACGTTAGGACCGTTATGGACTGTTCCACAGGGGCTGAGGCCTATGTTGAGAGGCACAACATGCGTTCCATAGGGGCTGTTTCTGCACATGTTGAAAAACACAACACGTTAAGACAGTTAAAGACTGTTCTATAGGGACTGGCCTGGAAACACATGTTGGGGAGAAAACAGTTATGGACTGTTCAATAGGAGCCGTGCCTGAAGAAGGGTGGTATGCGCCCTTTAGGCGCAAAGCGGGATATGTTGGATAGCGACATGGTTTAATATCTTACTTCTGGTATTTCACTTCCTGTTTGACACAGCCAGGTAGGAATGAAACACATCAAAGCTTTGTGATCAGAAGAACAATGCCTTGGCTCAAGCCCACCTGCTGTGACATGTGTGATTACAAGATTCAAAGAGACCACTGCTGCCAAGATGTCTATTGAGATTTGACACAGGGCTAATAGAGACGCTGACACTGGTGGACAATATAGCATGCTTCCTGGAGAATGGGCAGACATTTGAAGGGATACCTCTCGGCAATGTATATTGGATAAAAGGCAAATGGGGGTGACTACGAGTGGCCGTGTATGTTTGAATGAAAGGGACACACAGGCTTTTGCTTTGTCTCTTGGTTGCTGAGAAGCCTGCCGTAAGGGTGTCCCTCTGCCATCTTGGGACCTCGCTCTGACTGAGGGCTTGGGCCTAAATTCCATGTGGCCCAGACCCCCTTTATCATCCAGAACCAGCAGATGAAACCATGTGTGATAAGTATCTTTGATATTACATTGTTGTTATATGTTGTAGAGATATGCTGTTTAGTATAGTATTGTGTTCTGATTGTAAGCTATGTAACATTGTAATACTTTAGTGTTAGTTTCCTATTTTATTGGGAAATAAATGTAACTTGTTTACTAAGCAGAGGTGTTTGTTATATCATTGTGCTTATCAGACTCATACAGATTGGCAACTATAGGGATTAGGCAGATAAATACATGTGTGCAATAGTTATACAGGATATATTAGATGGTATATTATTGCACCGAGTACTTCAACTAGTAAAAAAAATAATTTATAAATATGTATATATCCCCTATTTTGTAGACACTATAACTTTTGCGCAAATCAATATACGCCTATTGCAATTTTTTTTTTACCAAAAATAAGAATATATATCAGCCTACTGATGAATTTGTTTTTTTTATATTTTTTGGGGGATATGTATTATAGCAAAAAGTTAAAAATTGTGTTTTTTTTTAAATTGGTCTTTATTTTTTGCGCTATAAACAAAAAACACAGTGGTGATCAAATACCACCAAAAGAAAGCTCTATATGTGAGAAAAAAAAAAGACGTAAATTTTGTTTGGGTACAGCGTCGTACAACCGCAAGATCGTCAGTTAAAGCGACACAGTGCCATATCGCAAAAAACGGCCTGGTCATTAAGGGGCAAATCCTTCCGGAGCTGAAGTGGTTAAATGTAACCATATTGCTACACTTAAAGGCGCCTCTCTTCTCTTTAAGACCCCTTTCACACCTGGACCTCTCAAGTGTCACGCGTTTTAGTGGCACTTTAATAGCGCTACTTTGCGGGCAGGAGCGGGGCGCTTTTAACACCCAAGCGGTTAACAAGGGGTTAAAAGGGCCCGTGTTGCGGCGCTGCTGAAGCGCTTTTCAGCTGCTTCGGCAGCGCTGCCAATTCATTTCAATGGGCAGGGCGATATAACAATTCAACACATTACATCACTTCTGACATTGAATTCTGTCGTCCGAAAATTTTCTGATTGTGAATACCCTCTTCACTTTCAATTTGAGACTAGCATCCAAACAAAAAACTGACAAAAATTCATCCAATAATCTGACAGTGTGTACAAGGCTTTAGGTGCTTTTACTAAAGGCAAGAGATTAATTTTGTTACTTGGCAGGAACAAAAAAAAAAAAAAAAAATAATAAAAATCCATCCCTTCCCCCCATCAGAACAGAGATCTGCCTTGTTTACATAACAGATCACCATTATGTGCATTTTACCAGATAGGATACACACACACACACACACACACACACACACACACACACACACACACTACACAGGAGAGCCACCCTGTAGCAGTAAAACTGATATAGGGCGGTCTATAAGTGCATAAGACATGGGTGGGCTGCCAGAGGCTATCACAGCAATCAGGTGACTGGGAAAGGGAGTCCCAGGTCCCGATCATTGGCGAGAGCCTGTTGTCTCTGCTGGGAAGCCCCAAAAGCACACCCCCCCCCCCCCCCCCAAAACATTCAGCTATCAGCAGGGAATCCTGCTGACAGCTGATGACTCATCAGTTGTTAAGGAGCGAGTCGGGAAGCAAGCCACCGCATCCTTAGCAACCAGCTATGTACATTGAATGTAAAGTCAAAAAGCAAATCGCAGCAAAAGTGCAGTAAAAACTCAGTACTTGCTTTTTGGTTGCGGGTCCATTGAAGTCTATTACATACAAAACGCTGCAGGGAAAAAAGTGCCTGACCCTTTCCCAAAAGCACAGAAATGCATTGATGTGAACATGTTCCATAGGAACCCATGTTAAAAACAATGTCCTGTGTAGCGCTGGTAGATTTTTAATCTACCACTGATAGGTAAATCTTGTGGGTTACTTGTTAGGTGAAGTTAGATTTGCCTCCGTTCCAGCTTGGCTGAGTTGCATGTAGTTCCACACTGCGCCGGTGGGTGTCGTCACCATGGGCTGGTGTTGGAAAGGCAACGTGTTGAAGCGTATGAGTGCTCCTCTGTCCCGGAGACAACTCGGTGGAGGTGGTCCTCCAAGTTGCATTCTTTGAGAGGGTATTTATGGGACAGACGCCATGTTTAGGGGTCGTTTTCAGCCACCTGCTGGCCCTCCTGGCCGACAGGTATGCATTGAGAGTACCACCTAGTGGTCCTCCGTTCCGGACGCCCACGTCGCTGTGACGTGTGGGTGGGCCCAGAAGCCTGTCTGGGGCCTACCACAGCAGCAGAGGAATGGTCCTGAGCTGTCTATCCTGAGTGAAGAAGCTGGACAACTGAGGAGATCCCAGGGGAGGACCCGTCATGGAAGGATCATGCAGAGTGCTGGTCTGGAGAGGGGCCTGGTGACTCGGTTGGAGGACATATTCTGAAGTAGTCTTACTGCATAGTACTACCGGGTTGGCTTAAAGGTTCAAGTACTGTGTCTGACATTCATCGTAAACCAATACATCCTGTGGCAGAGGATCGTACAGGTTTTATTCCAGACAAGTCTGTGGCAGAGACTTTTGTTCGTGCTACGTACTGGCTGCTAGGCAAGCGAGAGAGGCCTATCCAGGCGGGCAAAGATTGAATCCCACAAGGGGAGTGCATCCAACTACAAGTGTTCAATTCCAAATAATGTTCTAAAGAATACTAAGAAAAGGTATTTGAGCTTCCCTGCAACTTTCCTTCTGCCTCTTTCCTGCTACTTCCTTTATTACTTGTTCATTAACCACTTCAATACAGGGCACTTAGACACCTTCCTGCCCAGACCAATTTTCAGCTTTCAGCGCTGTCGCAGTTTGAATGACAATTGCGCGGTCATGCTACACTGTGCCCAAACTAAAATTTTTATCATTTTGTTGCCACAAATAGAGCTTTCTTTTGGTGGTATTTGATCACCTCTGTGGTTTTTATTTTTTGCGAAACAAACAAAAAAGAACGAAAATTTTGAAAAAAATAAAAGTTTTGCTTTTGTTTCTGTTAAAAAAAAATTGTAAATAAGTACGTTTTCTCTTTCACTGATGGGCACTGATAAGGCAGCACCAATGAGGTGGCACCAATGAGCGGGCACTGATATGCGGCACTCATATGCAGCACTGATGGGCATTGATAGGCGGCACTGGTTGGCACTTATAGGTGACACTGATGGGCAATAAAAGGCGGCACTGCTGGGCACTGATAGGGTGGCGCTGATAGGCGGCACTGCTGGGCACGGATACGTGGCACTGATATGAGGCACTGATGGGCATCCCTGGTGGCACTGGCAGTGGTAGGCATTGAAGTGGCAGCTGCCTGGGCACACAGTTGTATTTCCCTGGTGGTCTAGGGGCATACCTGGTGGCCCAGTGTGGATCGCTTCCCTGGTGGTCCTGGGTAGGATCCGAGGGGGGGGCTGTGCTGATAACCAATCAGCACAGACCCCCCCCTGTCAGGAGAGCAGCCGATTGGCTCTCCTCTACTCGCGTCTGTCAGACGCGAGTGAGGAAAAGCCGATCACCGGCTCTATTTACATCGTGATCAGCCGTGATTGGACACAGCTGATCACATGGTAAAGTGTCTCCGTCAGAGACTCTTTACCTAGATCGGTGTTGCAGGGTGTCAGACTGATCATATGACGTCCGATCAGGAATATCAAACCACTTTGCCGCCGTCATTCTGCAATAGGGCGGGCGGCAAGTGGTTAAAGCATTGGAAAACATACTCAAGTGTTTGATGCTTATATCGTCCAGAGGTAAACTCAACGGCACCCTAGACCCGGTGCTGGTGAAACAGAGGTATCGAGAGTGAAGGTAACAGCCCGCTTTAAACCAGCAGCTCCACTGAGAGTTATTGCTACACCTGCATTTCTGCAAGAAGCATAAAAAAAAAAAAAAAAGCATTAGTGTGAATGGAGCCTTAGCTCTGGCTTCAACATGCTGGAATACATTTCATGGTATTTTGAACTCCCAGGAGGCAAGGCATGGGGGCATCTCCTGTCTCTCCCAAAAGCTGGAGCCAAGGTAAGTGTTTTTTTTGTTTTTTGAGTAACAGCTTAGGTTGACTTTAACACAGCAAACTGATAGGAATTAATGACAGGAAGCCACGAGCATTACAGAAATGTAAGACCTGCATGTTGCATAAACGCCATTAGGTAGAGAACACTACGCAACACTGTAGGTACACAAGGATGCCACCAGACACATAACAACATGTTATCCACTGTGCATCACTGCAGATACATAAGTGAAATTATAGGCAAGCAACAAATGTATTGAATGCCAGCTATCTGATCGTCAGATATGCCATTCAGTAAAGACCTTCGCCCTGAAATTTACCTGCTAATTCTTGCTGGCGAAGCAAATCAGCTGCAAACTCTAATTGTTTAATGAGTAGCCATTCGTTAGAAAGACACGATCATAAAGAAATGCGGAACCAACCCACCTTCGCTCTGTGTTTAGGACGTTTCTCTTCCTGGTGATCTCACCAGCCCCGCCCCACCCCACACCGTCGCCGCTGGTTGGCTAAAGGTTTAAAGCCCTGTATCTTCATTGGTTATGTGTCGGTCAATACATTTTTGGAGGAGGGATTCATGCTTTCTGCGTAAGCCATGCTGTGGTTATTTAACTCTTTACCGTTCAGTTCACACACTAGTTATTGGAAATTTCGGTGTGAATTTTAGCACACTTACCAATTCGTTATGCTGCTGACTTGGTAGACTTTGTTGCATTATAACCTATTTGTGCTTTATTTTTTGTTACTAAACTGTATGGACAACACTTATTTTTGTAGTACTGTATATAGCTCCCAACTCTTATTTTGAGGGACTGTCCCTCTTTGAAAACCAAATATTTGTCCTGTTGTCTTTTTCTCTTTTTGGTCTGACGTATAGCTTTATAAAAAGCTATTTAACTACCAAGCATTTTATACTACGCTAGACCTGAACGTGCATGTTAACAACCTCAATACAGGGCTCTTACACCCCCTTCCTGCCCAGACCAATTTTCAGCTTTCAGCGCTCTCACGCTTTGAATGACAAATACTCAGTCATTCACACAAATAGACCTTTCTTTTGGTGGTATTTAACCACTTCAATACCGGGCACTTAGACACCTTCCTGCCCAGACCAATTTTCAGCTTTCAGTGCTGTCGCAGTTTGAATGACAATTGCGCAGTCATCCAACACTGTACCCAAACTAAATTTTTATCATTTTGTTCCCACAAATAGAGCTTTCTTTTGGTGGTATTTGATCACTTCTGCAGTTTTTATTTTTTGCGAAACAAATAAAAAAAGACCGAAAATTTTGAAAAAAATAAAAGTTTTGCTTTTGTTTCTGTTTAAAAATTTTGTAAATAAGTAAGTTTTCTCTTTCACTGATGGGCACTGAAAAGGTGGCACTGAAAGGCACTGATAAGGCGGCAGCGATGAGGTGGCACCAATGAGCGGGCACTGACGATGGGCACTGATATCCGGCACTGATATGCAGCACTGATGGGCATTGATAGGCGACACTGATGGGCACTGAAAGGCTGCAAAGATGGGTTCTTATGGGTGGCACTGATGGGCACTGGTAGATGGCACTGATGGGCACTGATACGCGGCACTGATAGGCATCCCTGGTGGCACTGGCAGTGGTAGGCATTGGAGTGGGCACTGATTGGCAGCTGCCTGGGCATTCATTGGCAGCTGCCTTTGCACTGATTAGTATTTCCCTGGGGGTCTAGGGGGCATACCTGGTGGTTCAGTGTAGCTGATTTCCCTGGTGGTCCTGGGTAGGATCCGAGGGGGGGCTGTGCTGATAAACAATCAGCACAGACCCCCCCCTGTCAGGAGAGCAGCCGATCGGCTCTCCTCTACTCATGTCTGTCAGACGCGAGTGAGGAAAAGCCGATCACCGGCTCTTCCTATTTACATCGTGATCAGCCGTGATTGGACACGGCTGATCATGTGGTAAAGAGTCTCCGTCAGAGACTCTTTACCTAGATCGGTGTTGCGGGGTTTCAGACTGACACCCCGCAACAACGATCGCTGCGATGCGCGCCCCTGGGGGCGCGCAGCGGCTCAATATCCTGCGGACGTCATATGACGCCCAGTCAGGGTATTGAAACCACTTTGCTGCCGTCATTCTGCTATATGGCGGGCGGCAAGTGGTTAATCACTAGTGGGTTTTTGATTTTTTGTAATATAAATAAAAAAAGACCGTAAATTTTGTGGAAAAAAAGTGCCTTTTTTTTGTTTCTGTCATAAAATTTTGCAAATTAGTAAATTTTGGCCAAAATTTATACTGCTACATAGCTTTGGTAAAAATAACCCAAATTAGTGTATATTATTTGGTCATTGTGAATGTTATAGAGTCTACAAACTATGGTGCCAATCACTGAAAATTGATCACATCTGATCAGGCCTTCAGTACATCAGGTGTATCTCATTTCTTGAGACACTAACAAGTCAGGAAAGTACAAATGCCCCCCCCCCCCCCCCCACCCCAAATGACCCCGTTTAGAAAGTAGACATTTCAAGGTATAAGAACCCTTTCACACTGAGCCGCCCCGGGCGTCAGTGGTAAAGCGGCGCTATTATTAGCGCTGCTTTACCGTCGTTTTAGCGGCTCTATTCAGCCGCTAGCAGGGCGGTTTTAACTCCCACTAGTGGCCCAAAAGGGGTTAAATCAGCCCACAAAACGCCGCTGCAGCGGCGCTTTGCTGGCAGTATAGCAGCGTTGCCCCATTGTTTTCAATGGGCAGGGACGCTTTAGGAGTGGTGAGTTCACCGCTCCTAATGCGCTCCAAAGAAGCTGCTGGCAGGAGTTTTTCTGACGCCCTGCCAGCCACACTGGAGTGAATGGAGCCGCTGTTTTAGGGCGCTTTGCAGGCGCTATTTTTAATGCTATAGCGCCTGAAAAGCGCCTCAGTGTGAAAGGGGTCTTAAATAGCATGGTGAGTTTTTTTAAGTTGTAATTTTTTCCCAAAAAAATTGCAAAATGAAGATTTTTTTTTTTTTTTTTTACAAAATTGTCATATTATAAGGTTATTCTCACACACAGCATATGCATACAACAAATTACACCCCAAAACACATTCTGCTACTCTTCCCGAGTATGGCGATACCACATGTGTGAGACTTTTATACAGCCTGGCCACATACAGAGGCCCAACATTGAAGTAGTACCTTCAGGCGTTCTAGGAGCATAAATTACACATCTCATTTCATTCCTACCTATCACACTTTTGAAGGTCCTTGAGCACCAGGACAGTGGAATTACCCACAAAATGACCCCATTTTGGAAAGAAAACACCCCAAAGTATATTCTATGAGGCATGGGCTGCAGATAGGTACTCGGGTACTCTGATTGGCTGCAGATAGGTACTCGTGTAACTTGATGAGCTGCAGAAAGGTACTCGGGTACTCTGATGGCCTGGTGACAGGTACTCGGGTACTCTGATGGGCTACAGATAGGTACTCGGGGACTGTGATGGGCTGGTGACTGGTATCCGGGTACTCTGAAGGGTGATGACAGGTACTCAGGTACTCGGTACTCATATGAACTGTGGCAGGTACTCGGGTACTCATATGAACTGTGGCAGGTACTCGGGTACTCAGATGGACTGTGAGAGGTACTCAGATGGACTGTGACAGGTACTCAGATGGACTGTGACAGGTACTCAGATGGACTGTGACAGGTACTCGGGTACTCAGATGGACTGTGACAGGTACTCGGGTACTCAGATGGACTGTGACAGGTACTCGGGTACTCAGATGGACTGTGACAGGTACTCGGGTACTCAGATGAACTGTGACCGATACTAGGGTACTCAGATGAACTGTGACCGGTACTCAGATGGACTATGACAGGTACTCAGGTACTCAGATGAACTGTGACAAGTACTTGGGTACTCAGATGGACTGTGATAGGTACTCGGGTACTCACATGGACTTTGATAGTGTGGTGGAGAGATTGGCTATACATAACCAATCTCACCTGCGCTAACACGCGCCCCTTTACCATAATGGTATAATGCATCCCTAAATAACCCATGTCTCCCTTGTTCCCCAGTAAACATACATCACCACCATCTCAGCTCCATCGTTCCTTCATCTGCTCTGCCAGGCAGAGCAGACTCTCGGCTGTTTATTCACACACAAACAGGAAGCCACAAACAGCATGTGACCTCAACACAGGATATGACCAAATAAGGATATGACAACACAGAAACTCATGGCCCCAACAGCCAATCTCTTCCTCCATGCAAAATGACATCACAGGAAATGACAAACAGTAAAGGGGAGAGCACTCACAGGAAGGGAAAGGGGGGAGAGTGCACACGCCCTGTCTTAATCAGCATGGAGCCTACTCAATACTGTTCAAATTAAACAGTATCTAGTAAGATCATTCTACTTGTTCTTACAGGCTTGAGACAATCTGAGGGGACATTGCTACTGTTGTTGTCAATATACAGTACAAGTACACAGACAAGGCAGATATCAATGTCCTCTTATAAAAAAAGATATGTATCCAAATGGGATAGCAAAGTCTGCAAGAGAGATATAATATGTTTCTCTCGTTATGCGGACTTCGCTTCTCTAATGTGCATAGCCATGTGAAGGCAAGAAGCCCAGCGCATTGCGCTTGATACCTACAAACCAACAAACCTCCACACACACAGAGAACATGTCTCAAATCCCATGAGAAGGTTTTCATACTGACCGTTTTTACCGCTGGTCTCGATTCAACCCAAGTGCGCTCTGCTAGAGTGCTCCTCGATTAAATCAGACACAGGGAGACAGATGACAGTCTATAAAAGACACATAATAAAATTTCACAACAGCTCCTCCTCTTTGTCATATGCTCCCATGTGTCCCTCAATGAATCCTGATCTTCTTACACCTGGAAATGAATCAGTCCTAACAGGCCATAAAAAGGAAAACACGGCTTGACATGTAGACTCTGTTCTTCAGGAGAGACAACATGGTGAGCTGTAGTAACCGACGGTCGGTCTGGGATCCTCTGTGTCTTGTACGTGGGTTGGGCTTCGGGGCGTTTCATCGAGGAAGATGTGGTCATCTGCTCGGGCTCTGGTCACGTGTCCAATCAGGCAACAGGAGCACCTCATTACGACATATAGAAGGAATAGAAACGAAAATAACATGAGTGTAAATATACCCCTACTTCAGGGGTCTCAAACTGGCGGCCCTCCAGCTATTTGGAAACTACAAGTCCCATGAGGCATTGCAAGGCTGACAGTTACAATCATGACTCCCACAGGCAGAGGCATGATGGGACTTGTAGTTTCGCAACAGCTGGAGGGCCGCCAGTTTGAGATCTCTGCCCTACTTCCTTCAACTATGATCCGCTGCAAAATAAAAAATGAAATCCCCAAAGATTCCCAGATCCTTAAAAGGACTCCAACCTTCACTAGCTATCGCTCTGGCTTTGCCTTGGAGAGATCTATGCCTTATCCATATGGGCCTGAACTTTGTCACTAGTATCCCCGATCCAGATATAACTATCTTTTTTTTTTTTTTTTAACAAAAGAAGATATAACAATCTTTACTTATGAATTCCCAGAAACCCCCCTTGGACTGTGGGAACTTCCTTGTAGCTTCAACAGTTACATGAAACATCCCATCCTCAATGGATGAGAAATTGTTCAATCGTTTCATAAGCTCAAGCCCCCACCATGTACACGCAGGAAACCATGCCCAGACCTGGTCAAGGTTGGTGAACACTTCCCCTCTAGCTGTCCCTGCTATTCTTACCTTCTCTCGCGCCATCAGATCTTCACGATCGGCTGCGACACAAGATGCTGGGACGAGTTTCACCAGCACACATGAACCTCTTGCATTAGGGGACTTACCTTATAAGCTGTAGATCCACATTAATACCAAACTAAAGTTGAAACACATTTGTGGGTTCCCTAGTTACCCCGATACCAAAGCTGGCAAGAACCAGAGCTATTGTTAAAATAATTAATTTTACCCGCTAGAAATGTATCGTTAAATTCTATTGACAAGTGTCTGTTTGGATTTTACTAGTTTGTCAAAACTCCTTATACCAGTATGAACATCCTATATATCATGTACCGCTGTCATCGCTGGGGCACTAGAGCTTAGTGGAGACTAGGGATGAGCCGAACACCCCCCGGTTCGGTTCGCACCAGAACCTGCGAACGGACCGAAAATTCGCACGAACGTTAGAACCCCATTGACGTCTATGGGACTCGAAAGTTTGAAATCAAAAGTACTCATTTTAAAGGCTAATTTGCATGGTATTGTCCTAAAAAGGGTTTGGGGACCCGGGTCCTGCCCCATGTATCAATGCAAAAAAAACTTTTAAAAACGTACTTTTTTTGGGAGCAGTGATTTTAATGATGCTTAAAGTTAAAAAAAAGTGAAATATTCCTTTAAATATCGTACCTGGGGGGTGTCTGTAGTATGCCTGTAAAGTGGCGCATGTTTCCCGTGCTTAGAACAGTCCCTGCACAAAATGACATTTTTAAAGGAAAAAAAGTCATTTAAAAACTGCTTGCGGCTTTAATGTAATGTCGGGTCCCGGCTATATGGATGAAAATCAGTGAGACAAATGGCATGGGTACCCTCCAGTCCATTACCAGGCCCCTTGGGTCCTGTATGGATATTAAGGGGAACCCTGCACCCAAATTAAAAAAGGAAAGGTGTGGGGCCCCCAGGACCTATATACTCTGAACAGCAGTAAGCAGGCGGTGCAAACAAGACAGGGACTGTAGGTTTGATATTAAGTAGAATCTGTTTGTAATTTTGAACTGGTACATTTTTAAAGTGTAGCTCCAGCCAAAAAATCTGTTTTTAAGCTTTTTGGAAAACATAGGGAAGGGTTATCACCCCCCTGTGACATTTGTTTTGCTGTCTGTGTCCCTCTTCAGAAGATTTCACCTCACTTTTTGTCCCAATGACAAATGTTTTTTGAAAATTTGGGGTTTTTAGTGAAACAAGGATTGGTGATAAAGCATCAGTGGAAAGGAGAAAAGTTTTTCCCATATTAACTCTTACAGGAGAGAACTTCCCTTCCTATGGGGTAGATTTCATCTCACTTCCTGTTGTCTCCTTCCGTTTGCAAGTAGGAGTCGTTTGTAAGTTGGATGTTTGAAAGTAGGGGCCTGCCCTATATACTCAGCAGAAATTTGGGCCTTAGGTGTTGTTGTGGCCTCAACACTGTAAGCCCTCACAGGGCCCTGCTGTGAAATATTAGACCAAGAATTGTAATTACATGCCCCTGTTGAACAGGGCCAGAAAAATTGGGTCTTTGGTGATAGTGGTGCTGGTGCCACAACACTGTAAGTCCTCACAGTTACTCTTGGTGGGCGCTGGAACGGGCCCTGCTGTGAAATATTAGATCAAGAATTCTAATTACATGCCCCTGTTGAACAGGGGCTAAAAAGTTGGGCCTTTGGTGGTGGTGCTGGTGGCACAACACTGTAAGTCCTCACAGTTAATCTTGGTGGGCGCAGAAATGGGCCCTGCTGTGAAATATTCAATCAAGAATTGTAATTATATGCCCCTGTTGAACAGGGCCAGAAAAATTGGGCCTTTGGTGGTGGTGGTGCTGCTGGCACAACACTGTAAGTCCTCACAGTTAATCTTGGTGGGCGCAGAAACGGGCCCTGCTGTGAAATATTAGATCAAGAATTGTAATTACATGCCTCTGTTGAACAGGGGATGAAAAATTGGGCCTTAGGCACTGGTGCTGGTGCCACAACACTGCAACCCCTCACAGATACTCTAGTTGGAACGCAGGAACTAGCCCTACTGCAAAGTATTGCATCAAAAATTGAAATTACACGCCCCTGTTAAACGGTGGCTGAAAAATTGGGCCTTAGGCACTGGTGGCGACGCCCAGAACCAAAAATGTTCTTACAAGCTATCAGCATGATCATTGAGGAAGAGGATAATTACTCAGGATAGTCACTCAGCATCAGCATAGGCAGTCTTTGAAGGGATCTGAGATTTCAAAAAAAATTATTCGGTTGCATCAGCATCAGGTGCTTGGTAGCTGGTGGTGATCCAAGACTGATTCATTTTTATGAAGGTCAGTCGATCGACCGAGTCGGTGGACAGACGCACCCCGTGATCAGTTACAAAGCCTCCAGCAGCACTGAATGTGCGTTCTGAAAGAACGCTGGATGCAGGACAGGCCAGTAGCTCAATTGCATACTGTGCAAGCTCTGGCCAGTGATCCATCCTCAAGACCCAGTAACCCAGAGGATTTTCGGTGGGAAAGGTGTCCAAGTCAGATCTTGCCCCTAGGTATTCCTGCACCATGTAAAACAGACGCTGGCGATAGTTGCTGGAACCGATCATACCTTGGGGCTGCGGACTAAAAAATTGTCTGAATGCATCGGTCAGACGGCCACCTTCTCCACCGCTCCTTCTTTGACTGACCGAAGCCTCAGCAACACGTTGTCTAGAAACATGAGTTTGTAACCTCCCAGTCTCTGGGAACGCGTTGCACAGACCTTTCTGCAAGGCCTCCCGAAGATGTTTCATCCTCTGGTCTCTCTGCGACGGCAAGATAAGGTCCGCAACCTTACCGTCAAGGAGGGTTGCCAGCCAGTATTGGTCCTTCTCCTTGATACCACGAATACAAGGATCCTTACCCAGGCTTTGCAGGATCAGGGAGGCCATGCAGCGTAGGTTTGCTGAGGCATTCAGTCCGGAGTCCTCTGGGTCACTAAGGATGACATGGTCCGAAGCCACCTCCTCCCAGCCACATACAAGTCCATGTGTTTCTTGGGACTGATCCCTTAAAGACTGCTGCTGATGCTGAGTGCCAGGCTCCACCTCCATACTGACACAATCCTCCTCCTCAACGTCCTCTTCCTGTGTGATTGGCGGGCACGCAGGAACACTGTCTGGATAAAGGGGGCCTTGAGAGCTAAGGAAGTCCTCCTCTTCCTGCCTCTGTTCTGCCTCAAGTGCCCTGTCCATTATTTCACGCAGCGTGTGCTCCAACAGGTGGACAAGGGGGACAGTGTCACTGATGCATGCACTGTTACTGCTCACCATCCTCATGGCCTCCTCAAATGGTGACAGGACAGTGCATGCATCCCTGATCATGGCCCACTGGCGTGGGGAAAAAAACCAAGCTCCCCTGTCCTGGTGCCATAGTCGCACAGGTACTCATTGATGGTCCTCTGCTGCGTGTGCAGCCGCTGTAGCATGGCCAACGTTGAGTTCCACCTGGTGGGCATGTCACAGATTAGGTGGTTCTTGGGCAGGTTAAATTCCTTTTGGAGGTCTGCCAGCCGAGCACTGGCATTATATGACTGGTGGAAATGCACACAGACTTTCCTGGCCTGCCTCAGGACATCCTGTAAGCCCGGGTACCTGCCCAAGAACCGCTGCACCACCAAGTTAAGGATGTGAGACAAACAGGGCACATGGGTCAGTTGTCCCTGTCGGAGGGCAGAAAGGAGGTTGGTGCCATTGTCGCAAACCACCATTCCTGCCTTAAGTTGGCGTGGCATCAACCACCTCTGAACCTGCCCCTGCAGAGCTGACAGAACCTCTGCCCCAGTGTGGCTCCTGTCCCCCAAGCACACCAGCTCAAGCACCGCATGGCATCTTTTGGCCTGCGTACTTGCGTAGCCCCTTGAACGCCTGCGGAGCACCGCTGGTTCCGAGGACAAAGCACAGGAAGAGGCCATGGAGGAAGAAGAAGAGGAGGGGGTGGAGGAGAGAGGTGTGTCACAATCATTAGTAGTGGCATTTTGGAGGCATGGTGGCGGAACAACCTCCAACGCTACTGCACCTTGTCCTGCATCCTTCCCAGCTGCCTGCAGAGTCACCTAATGCGCGGTGAAACTTAGGTAACATCCCTGTCCATGCCTGCTGGACCATGAGTCAGCGGTAATATGCACCTTACCGCTGACCGCCCTGTCCAGTGAGGCATGGATATTGCCTTCCACATGCTGGTAGAGAGCCCGGAATCGCCTTCCGTGAGAAAAAGTGGCGTTTGGGTACCTGCCACTGAGGAACCGCACATTCCACAAACTCACGGAAGGGGGCAGAGTCTACCAACTGAAAAGGCAGCAGTTGAATTGCTAGCAATTTTGCCAAGCTAGCATTCAACTGCTGGGCATGTGGATGGCTGGGAGCGAACTTCTTTCGGCGGTGCAGCAGCTGGGGCAGGGAAATTTGCCTGATACAATCTGACGTCGGTGTACCGAAAGCAGATTGCCCACAAGTACTTGGCTGTGACACACCTAATTCTACACCTTCATTCCTCTCAGTGCAGGTCTCAGAGAGGACTGAAGGTATAGTGGGGTTGGAGATCTCAGCTGATGAGGAGCAAGGAGAGGTCCTCTTTGTTCTTTGGTGTGGGTCTTTTAGATACGCTTGCCAACGAACTGCATGGCAGGTCAACATATGTCTGGTCAAGCATGTGGTGCCCAAGCGGGAGATGTTTTGGCCACGCGAGATATGCTTGAGACACATGTTGCAAATAGCAGCGGTGTGATCTGATGCACTCGTTTCAAAAAAGGCCCACACCAAAGAACTTTTGGAATAACGCGCAGAGACAGCAGCGCCCTTCACATGCGGAGCTTTGGGGTGTGATGCAGTCAGTGTGCTGCCCTTAGGCTGGCCCCTGGAGGGCATCCTGCCTCGTTGGTGATGTGCCTCCTCCTCCTCTCTCCTATCAGGCACCCATGTTGAGTCAGTGACCTCATCATCCCCTCCCTCCTCATCACTGGAGCAAACCTGGCAGTATGCTGCAGCAGGGGGAGCATGACTGCCAGATTGCTGTCCTTCTTGGGCATCCCCTCTGTCCGTGTTCACGTTACTGCCTTCATCTAGCTCAGTATCATGATCAGAGCCTTCTAAACGCTGGGCATCCTCCTGGAGCATGTACCCAACACTGTGGTCAAACAGTTTGAGGGACGCCTCAGGAGGACATGGTGGGGCTAGGGAAGGAGTCACTGATGCCATTGAGCCGAGGGAAGAGGCTGCGTTGGCAGCTGCTTTGCCAAAGTACCCTTAGCATGGGTGAGAGAGGATGAGGAGGATGAGGACGGCTTGGTCATCCACTCGACCAAGTCTTCCGCATGTTGCGGCTCAACACGGCCAGCTGCCGAAAAAAAGGCCAAGTGTGTCCCACCGTCTCCACGACCAGCACTGTTGCCTCTAGACACAGAGCCTGCTTGCCCTCTTTTATTGGCTTGTGACTGTCTGCCTCTCCTTGTTGGCCTTCCAGACATACTATTGGCCTGTAGCTGCACTAAGCTGGGATATATATATATACTGATACTGCAGCTAGCAAAATCAACTGCCTTCCTGTAGTATGAGAACACCACCAACCTTCTACAGGTAGCTTTAGCTGAACACTGTGCAGAGGTCGCACTACAATAACTTGTAGTTTTAGCTGAACACTGTGAGGAGGACGCACTACACTAACTTGTAGCTTATTTGGCTGCCTGCGGTAGTGATAGGATCAGGAAAACACCACCAACCTTCTACAGGTAGGTTTAGGTGAACACTGTGCAGAGCTTGCAAAAAACTAACTTGTAGCTTATTTAGCTGCCTGCGGTAGTGATAGGTTTAGGAAAACACCACCAACCTTCTACAGGTAGCTTTAGCTGAACACTGTGCAGAGGTCGCACTACACTTACTTGTAGTTTTAGCTAAACACTGTGAGGAGGACGCACTACACTAACTTGTAGCTTATTTAGCTGCCTGCGGTAGTGATAGGATCAAGAAAACACCACCAACTTTCTATAGGTAGCTTTAGCTGAACACTGTGCAGAGGTCGTACTACACTAACTTGTAGTTTTAGCTGAACACTGTGAGGAGGACGCACTACACTAACTTGTAGCTTATTTAGCTGCCTGCGGTAGTGATAGGATTAAGAAAACACCACCAACCTTCTACAGGTAGCTTTAGCTGAACACTGTGCAGAGGTCGCACTACACTAACTTGTAGTTTTAGCTGAACACTGTGAGGAGGACGCACTACACTAACTTGTAGCTTATTTAGCTGCCTGCGTTAGTGATAGGATCAGGAAATCACCACCAACCTCCTACAGGTAGCTTTAGGTGAACACTGTGCAGAGCTCGCAAAAAACTAACTTGTAGCTTATTTAGCTGCCTTCGGTAGTGATAGGATCAGGAAAACACCACCAACCTTCTACAGGTAGCTTTACCCTGTGCAGAGGTCGCACTACACTAACTTGTAGTTTTAGCTGAACACTGTGAGGAGGACGCACTACACTAACTTGTAGCTTATTTAGCTGCCTGCGGTAGTGATAGGATCAAGAAAACACCACCAACCTTCTACAGGTAGCTTTAGCTGAACACTTGCAGAGGTCGCACTACACTAACTTGTAGTTTTAGCTGAACACTGTGAGGAGGACGCACTACACCAACTTGTAGCTTATTTAGCTGCCTGCGTTAGTGATAGGATCAGGAAAACACCACCAACCTCCTACAGGTAGCTTTAGGTGAACACTGTGCAGAGCTCGCAAAAAACTAACTTGTAGCTTATTTAGCTGCCTGCGGTAGTGATAGGATCAGGAAAACACCACCAACCTTCTACAGGTAGCTTTACACTGTGCAGAGGTCGCACTACACTAACTTGTAGTTTTAGCTGAACACTGTGAGGAGGACGCACTACACTAACTTGTAGCTTATTTAGCTGCCTGCGGTAGTGATAGGATCAAGAAAACACCACCAACCTTCTACAGGTAGCTTTAGCTGAACACTTGCAGAGGTCGCACTACACTAACTTGTAGTTTTAGCTGAACACTGTGAGGAGGACGCACTACACCAACTTGTAGCTTATTTAGCTGCCTGCGGTAGTGATGGGATCAGGAAAACACTACCAAACTTCTACAGGTAGCTTTAGGTGAACACTGTGCAGAGCGCGCAAAAAACTAACTTGTAGCTTATTTAGCTGCCTGCGGTAGTGATAGGATCAGGAAAACACCACCAACCTTCTACAGGTAGCTTTAGCTGAACACTGTACAGAGCTCGCACTACACTAACTTGTAGTTTTAGCTGAACACTGTGAGGAGGACGCACTACTCTAACTTGTAGCTTATTTAGCTGCCTGCGGTAGTGATAGGATCAGGAAAACACCACCAACCTTCTACATGTAGCTTTAGGTGAACACTGTGCAGAGCTCGCAAAAAACTAACTTGTAGCTTATTTAGCTGCCTGCGGTAGTGATAGGATCAGGAAAACACCACCAACCTTCTACGGGTAGCTTTAGCTGAACACTGTGCAGAGGTCACACTACACTAACTTGTAGTTTTAGCTGAACACTGTAGAGGAGGACGCACTACACTAACTTGTAGCTTTAGCTGAACACTGTGCAGAGGTCGCACTACACTAACTTGTAGTTTTAGCTGAACACTGTGAGGAGGACGCACTACACTAACTTGTAGCTTTAGCTGAACACTGTGAGGAGGACGCACTACCCTAACTTGTAGCTTTAGCTGAACACTGTGCACTACACTAACTTGTAGTTTTAGCTGAACACTGTGCAGAGGTCACACTAAACTAACTTGTAGCTTTAACTGAACACTGTGAGGAGGATGTACTACACTAACTGTAAATAGTCTAGCTGCCTGACTGTGGTACTAATAGGATCAAAAGAACACCAGCAATTTTCTTCAGGTAGCTGTAAATACTGTAACAAGACAAGCCTGCCTGTCAGTAGCAAGATAACAGGAACGGATCTAGCTAAACTGAATACAGTGTGTGTGTGTATGTATATATATATACATATACATATATATATATATATATATACACATATATATATATATATATATATATATATATATATATATATATATATATATATATACACACACACACAACACCTGGGATGCATATATATACACAATACACTGTAAGTGCAGCTAACTCACTGACTGTCCTGCCTAATCTATCTAACTTAAATCAAATGACACTGTCTCTCTGTCTATCTCTCTCAACGCCGGAACACACACTACACAGGGCCGCCATGCAGGCGGCCTTATATAGTGTGGGGCGTGTATTAAATCCCCTGAGCCATAATTGGCCAAAGCCTCCTTGGCTTTGGCCAATTACGGCTCTCTGTTCAGACGGCGCTGTGATTGGCCAAGCATGCGGGTCATAGTGCATGCTTGGCCAGTCATCAGCCAGCAATGCACTGCGATGCCGCAGTGAGTTATGGGCCGTGATGCGCCACGCGAATTTGGCACGAACGGCTCATATCGTTCGCAATTCGGCGAACGGGTGAACAGACGATGTTCGAGCTGAACATGGGTTCGACTCGAACACGAAGCTCATCCCTAGTGGAGACTCAGAGTAGACCCAACCATGTGTCCTGTTGCTTTCTTAGCTAGTTCTCAAATACACTTTAAAAATATAAATAAACAAACATACTCCTCATCCTTTGGTGTAATTGAGCAGCTTCTTGCAGTGGCTAGCATGGACCCAGTTGTCCCGTTCCTCAAGCTTCATTACAATGACCCAGTCACCTGTTACAAACTTGGCTAGAATTAGAGCGGTTAGTATTATTGGTTTGAAAAATGTGATTCTCACCATTATCATCCCCCCCTTTTTTTTCCCCCTCATTACAAACTGGAGGAAGACACGCAGGGTTTAGAATGGTGCAGAAAAAAACAATGAAACGGTGAAATAGCCTATGATACTTTTACCTTCTTATACACCTGCTTTCTATGTACATACACTTTCAGAAACTCCTTGGACCTGAAAAGATACTTATAAACAAAAGTTATTACTCTATCCTTCATATTTAACCTGCAAAGAATGGTAAACAATACAACATTTGTGTACATTGGTAAATTGTCACTTGACATTCCTCAAAACCGATAATGACTAAACCCTCTGTAACCCTTACTTTCACGTTCTTAATAAAATACAACATCCGTGACACGCAAGAGGGCTGCCACGGTAGGTTCAAACATATTCTTGTTACTATATACAAATATGAGACAAACATTTAGATACAAATGTGGGGGAGATATTTCATAGTTCCCAAAACAAAAATGAAAAAACAAAAACAACCAGATGGAATGCTACCTTCATTCTTATGGCGATAGAAAAAAAATACAATGGGAAAGACACGAGAGCAGCTTTAAATCTTTGCATGGACCAGCCACACAAAGTCCAAAAACAGGCCTGTGAATTTTTAATCACACAAACGTGTATTACACATCCATCAACTCAGTCATTACAAATTTCTGAAGCCACAGTCGCACTACATCAACTCCAGAGGGATACCCAAAATAGTATCCTTGGACCACCTATGTCAATCTTTTTGGGGTTTAATGGCCTTTGCCCCAAAACTAGGCTTTATGTACTGTGCAGCCGTCTGATTGTGGGAGGCCTCACATTCCTTCCCTTGAATGGACCTCCAAGTGCCCATGGCGCTTCGAATCGGCTTTTCGTCTTACCCCTGCGTCCTGGGAAACCATTGCACCCATTTAGGAGAGCACCACTCCGGTGCTTTCTTTTACGGTGGATTGATGAACTACAACCACTATATCTGGTCCAGTCCCCAACTAGAAACCCTAACTGAGGCGTCATCACCCCCCGAATTAGGTCTCTACTCCTCACAGTGTATGCATACACAAGCGCATTGCACTGTATTAACTGCACACTGCATCGCCAGACTAAACCGCACAGAGCACTTATGCCTGCTTTCTTTACAGAACAATGTGGCTTCTCTCTGTACCTCAATATTACAACAATAACTTGGATGTCTCCTGTCTACCCAAAACTGTATTACAGTATAAAACTAAAAAAAAAACTGGAATTAAATTTAAAACACTTTCAAAAGCCAAAGTGTTTTCCATTGTCCTTCCAAGCACAAATCTCATTTGCTTGTGTCATAGGACCCCCAGCTCCTCCCACCATCTTCCTGTTGCACACCTCCAAAGAATGTCATGTTGTACATCACATCTTGTAAAGATCATCCTGTCTTCTCAGCTCTAAAAACCCATCTAACTGGCTTATTTACATATCAATGTATGGGAAAGGGGAGGGGAAGCTTTGAATAGCTTCAATATTATGTCTTTTAAAGACCTTTAAAAAAAATCTATGGCTCACATCATATATATTTCAACATTTTAAAATTTTTGTCCAGGAAGGGGTGGAATAAACCCCCATACTGCAAATGGGAGGGAATCCCTCTTGACTCACATGTCCCCTGGGAAATCAAACCACAATTTTTGAGACCGAAATACCACACAACAGCGCAACAAAAGCCAAAACTGAAACCAGCTGGAATTCTGCCTTCAAAACAAAAACTGGAACAACACTGAAACTCCAAAGCCCCCCTTCTCCTCTGCAGGCAGAGCCAGACTTACCATTGGGCTTGACTGGGTTCAAGCCCATGGGCCCCGCCCAATAGGGGGCCCCGCGGGCCCCATCCGAGTGTACTTGGCGCCAGTCACTCCTAGTCCCGCCCTATGATGGACATAACACAGGGACTGGGTGTGACTGTGAGCGGAGCTAGCCGAGTATACTCGGCTATGTATGTATATCGGCGGCGCTCGGCTCCGCTCACAGTCCCGAGGAGCCGAGAAAAGCCAACATGAGCCGAGATACACAGGACCGGCTCTGTGTATCTCGGCGGCGCTATATTTAAACTGCAGTGACACTGACAAGTCACTGCAGTTTAACTGCAGCCTGGGCAAGGCTGCAAATGACACTGACAAGGCTGCAAATGACACTGACAAGGCTGCAATGTCACTGGGCAAGGCTGCAAATGACACTGATAAGGCTGCAAGGCTGCAAATGACACTGATAAGGCTGCAATGTCACTGGGCAAGGCTGCAAATGATAATGACAAGGCTGCAAATGACACTGGACAAGCATGCAGATGGACGCTGTGCAAGGCTGCATTGATGAGCATTTAAATGTAAGTTTTTTTCCTTAAATAGTTTTTTTCCTTAAAATTCCTTAAACTCGTATCTTGAGGTTTGCTGATTGGTTATTGGCAGTTACGCTGTGCCTTGTTTACTGCCGTTGAGAAAACCTGTCTGCATTAGACAGTGATGTAATGGCGGACAAACAGTATTAGAGTGGCATGCTTAAAAGAAAACTAAAGTTTTAAAGTAATGTTTAGAAGGTAGGGCCCGAAAGTGACTCAAGTCCAGGGGCCCTCACCACCCTAAGTGCTGCCCTGTCTGCAGGATATACAATACAAACCTCAAAACAATGAACTGCCCTCTGAGGAACTCAAATATTTTAAAACACACACTGCTAAAAGTACAAAAAACTCAGTTAAAAGCAAAGTAGACCGCATGGCTACACACACATACAAAAGAATTGGAGCAGCTTCCTGTGACAGACCTAGCCGGGAATAAGACTTTTGGAGGGGACTGTATGCTAGCCTCTTGCCGATCGATCGGAGGCCCTTGCATTTGGAGGAACGGTGCTCTTTGTGAGCTGTATGCCTGGGGACCCTTGAGGTGGTATTACTGTGGATTCGGGTCCTGGTCCCCCAGGACACACAGACTCTGGGGACCCTGGATTTACCATATTGGAATAGTGGCTGATTCATAATGCTGGGACAGATACTGTTAGGAGATGCTGATGTAAATTTCAACATCTGTCTGTCTATTGTCTGCTAAAATGTGTATTGTAAATAAGTCTACTATGGGATCTAAGATTCATTAGATCCCCATTGTTATTTGTGTTAATTAACTCTGCTATTGTGTGAAGAAGAGTCTATGTTGATTGTGGTAATGTTGATTGGATTTTCTGAACTACAAGACGGCCAGTCTGGCCTAACGGTCATGTCTGAGTCATCTAGGCTGTCTAAAGGGATTAGTTAATTAGCTCATGTTAATTAGGTTAATTAGGTTACAGCTGTATTGTTAGAGTAATATGAGCAGGAGGTCTGCACCTCCGCTTTTAGTGTATAAAAGCCTGTATTTTGCAATGAAAGAGATTCCTGTTTGAACTTACATACAGCCTGCCTGGTGTTTGTTCTGAGTTATCACAACTGGACTAGAACGGCACAGAGCTGTAGTTCTAGTCCCGGAGCATCGGATGACCGAACCATCAGACGTTGCAATCTGATTCAATAGCTGCAGAGGAGTGTCGGGAGAGTGGAACCGAGTGAGCAAAGGGGCTCGTTACATTGGTGGCAGCAGTGGGATTTGCTCTCCAGTTACTGGGACACTCCAAACCAGCCTGCAGGAGAGCCACGCTGAAAGACTTACTTGAGAGTCGTGGAGGGAATGATGGGATCGTGCTTCCTTGCCGTGAACAAATCCAAACCATCACCTGGATCCAAGGTAGCAGGATAGCAGGGGAGGAGAGATACCAGCCACCATGGATGAGGAATTCAGAAGGAGGTTGCGAGAGAAGGAGATACAGCACAGATGACCAGTATCAGAGCAGGTCCTGCTAGGATGGTTTGATTCTATCCGCTGTAAACTCTGGAAGGAAGCGCTAGCCCGTGAGCAGCGACACCAGGGAAAAATTCTCCCCTCCATCCATGTGAGGTACTGGTCGCAGTATGAAGTGCGAATGCTGTTTTTGGGGGAACAGCCGAACCAGGAGTGGACAGCCGAGTTAAGCAGGCTGATCCGGGCAGAAATGCGGTTGGACGAGAGCTACAGAGCCCTCCAGTGGTATGTAGCCCAAGTGTGCCCGTGGACAGCGGATGACAGCCCCACGGAAGGCTTTGACTACGACGGCCTGGGATTGTTATACTGGAGGCTGTCCAGGGACACTGACTTTGGAAGTGATCGGGAGTGGCATTTGGAGGAAATAATGGAGCACAGAGAGTGGAGACTGAATGTCTCAGAAGTGCACTGGGCACTGGAAGATTTGGAGTTTCTGGCCGTTCAGGAATGGGAGTTGGAGATCGCCTACAAACAGCTGTTAGACTCTGCTCAGCAGCAGGGTGGTGCTCCCTTTGCCTGGGACTATCATGAAATAGCAGTTGACAACTCTGAAATCCTGGCTGAAGAGTTGACAGTTGACAATGTGGCAGAGTAACGGTGTGCTTTGCCAACCTGCACCCGCAGCTATGGAGGGGGAGGTCTTATGGCGGATGCAGCAAGTGCTGACTGACCTTGATGAACCTGTTTCTGCATTGGATGATCTTGGATGGAGGAATGTGCCTGTCCAGCAGAATGCCAGAGAATCGGCAGTGGAAAATTTGAAGATTGCCGTCCCTAAACCTGAAGTGCTGACAACAGGGCAGAGCTCTGCTAACCTCTGCCCAGCACTGATAGCATCTTCTGGGTTCCACGGAGAGGAGATGGTGAACCTTTATCCCCAGACACCAGTTGCAGAGACAGGAGATTTGATAGACTTTTCTGCTGAGGAAGAACAACCTGGTGAGCCTCCAGCAGAACAGGAGCTGTTATTAGGGCCAAACTTCACTATGCTCTGCCCAGCACCAACAGAAGTATCTGTGAAGTTACAAGGAACTTCCCCAGCTGAAGCGCTGGCAACCGGACAGAGGGTCCAAGATCTCTGCCCTACACCTGCGGCGGTTCCGGAGGCCCAGGGTGAGAAGGAGGTGGTCACTTCCCAGCAGATCAGGATACAGGGGGAGAAGGGAGAGGAGGTGTTCGTCGTCCCTCCCCAACAGTTAGCCGGAGCAGATGGTGTGGGGTTTCCAGCAGAAGGGCTGGCAACAGGGCCAAGTACTGCTGGACTCTGCCCTCAACTAACAGAGGATGGATGTCCTGTGAAGGTGGATGGGACTTTAGTCTCCACCTGTATACCCCAGGGATGCTGGGCAGTCGGCCCAGATCCCCAACAGCATGACGGAGTGAGCCCAGACACCCTGTCTTCTCTCTAGCGGCAGAAAGGACTCCAGGGAGAAGGGCCAGTCCAGGCCTCTCCCCAGCGGCAGATATGTTCTCTGAGAGAGGCAGAGGTTGGCTGGGTGAGTAATGCTTTGTTTGGAACAATTTGTTTGGGGTACTGTGTGGGTACAGGCATTAGAGGACTGGAACTACTGACTAACTTCGTAGTCAACCCGTCTGGGGTCTCCTCCTGTGTTAGTCTCCTGCCGAAAGGGGAGAAATGTGACAGACCTAGCCGGGAAAGAGACTTTTGGACGGGACTGTATGCTAGCCTCTTGCCAATCGATCGGGGCCCTTGCATTTGGGGGAACGGTGCTCTTTGTGAGCTGTATGCCTGGAGACCCTTGAAGTGGTATTACTGTGGATTCGGGTCCTGGTCCCCCAGGACACACAGACTCTGGGGACCCTGGATTTGCCATATTGGAATAGTGGCTGATTCATAATGCTGGGACAGATACTGTTAGGAGATGCTGATGTAAATTCCAACACCTGTCTGTCTATTGTCTGCAAAAATGTGTATTGTAAATAAGTCTACTATAGGATCTAAGAGTCATTAGATCCCCATTGTTATTTGTGTTAATTAACTCTGCTATTGTGTGAAGAAGAGTCTATGTTGATTGTGATAATGTTGATTGGATTTTCTGAACTACTAGACAGCCAGTCTGGCCTAACGGTCATGTCTGAGTCATCTAGGCTGTCTAAAGGGATTAGTTAATTAGCTCATGTTAATTAGGTTAATTAGGTTACAGCTGTATTGTTAGAGTAATATGAGCAGGAGGTCTGCACCTCCACTTTTAGTGTATAAAAGCCTGTATTTTGCAATAAAAGAGATTCCTGTTTGAACTTACATACAGCCTGCCTGGTGTTTGTTCTGAGCTATCACAACTGGACTAGAACGGCACAGAGCTGTAGTTCTAGTCCCGGAGCATCGGATGACCGAACCATCAGACGTTGCAATCTGATTCAATAGCTGCAGAGGAGTGTCGGGAGAGTGGAACCGAGCAAGCAAAGGGGCTCATTACACTTCCCCTCTAGGATGACCCACAGGTCAAACAGCACAAAATCCTTAAACTGCACCTCTCAAAATGGCCACCGACCATGGCCGCATGGCAGACAACAACAAAAGCCAGGCCACGACAAAATGGTGCATTTTCCCGCCGAAACCAAGATTTCTTCACTAGCTACTGTAATGCTTCAAGCAGTAAACTATGTTGGATTGTGTGGATCACAGCTTTGGAAGTCTATGAATACGATATTCTTAACGGTTAACTTTAAATTTGACAGCTATCAGGTAGGAAGACTCAGGTAAGTTGGAAATACGAATGGTTTTATTTAAAGTGGTAATACACAACCATAATGGGGAGCATCAGAGATAACGTAAGCGTAGTAGCAGTACACAGGGATAAAGTTTATAGGAAATGTAAAGATACTTGCAGTGAGTGGATCTCTGGTGATGGGGTCACCCAGAGGCTTCTTGAGAGATGTACTAGTCTCCTTTGTGAAAAGGAACAGGTAAGGTTTTCTGCGGGCAGAGTAAGGTGGCTGTGGGTAGGGCAGAGGAGAGCCTTTGACTGCTAGAGAGGACGGGACTCTGGCCCAAAAACTGGAAGTTGGAGGGGCTCTGTCCGGCCCAAATGCGAGGAGGTAGACGGGGCTCTGTCTGGCCCAAAAGTAAGATGGTAGTTGGTGCTCTGACCGGCCCAAAAACTTGAAGTTGGAGGGGCTCTGTCCAGCCCAAATGCGAGGTGGTAGACGGGGCTCTGTCTGGCCCAAAAGAGAGTGAAGACGGCAGTCTTCTGATGGAGATCTTTGCCTGGCATCAGGTTCTTAGCACGAACGTCAAGCAAATGGCATTGGCTGTTTAAGTAGGGACAAGAGGAGGAGCCGGGTGATGTCATGACGTCATCAATCTGCGACGGAGTTTGTGGAGATATCAGAGCTCCCAGTGGACAGATAAGAACATTGCAGGAGAAATGTCGGAGCCTCCAGTGGAGGGATAAAGACATTACAGGATAAGAACATTACAGGAGAGATGTCGGAGCCTCCAGTGGAGGGATAAGAACATTACAGCTACACAAACTTCTTTCTCCACAAAGACTGACTGCACATTTGAGAATGCACACTTAAAGCGGGGTTCCACCCAAATTTTGAACAATATCTGTATGTATTCTCTTCCTTGCCTAGATGCTGACATGCCGTTTAAAAAAATTTAAATCGCCGTAATTACCTTTTATTTTTCTATTCTTCTTTGCACTTCCTGGTTCTCCTCCCGTGGGAGTAGGCATGTTTCTAGCCTCTCCCAGACTCCTGGGAGCTAGTCTCAGGCTTCCCAGGATGCCACTGAGCATGTACGGGAACGAGCGGTGAATGCTGGGAGCACAGCATTCACCGCATCCAGAAAATAAATGCTTGTGGGCTTCAAATGCCCACAATGAAGATGGAAACCGCCTGCAGTGAATAATATAAGTTATTCTTTCCGACGAAATCTGACACAGGCGGACATATTACATACAATATGTGAGTATGTAATGCTGAGAAGAAAAGTTTGTGAATGAACTCAAAAAAAAAAAAAAAACCATAGATAGGTGGACCCCCGCTTTAACCATAGACCCACACTTTGGGCTAACTACTAGGACCCTTGGCCAACCAAACACAGGCTCTCAAATCACACAACAACTTCACATAAACCACAAAATAACACGGCTCAAACATACACTCTTTTCTCAAAGTTCACATCAGCTTTGACAGGAACAAGACATTTGAAAAATACAAACAGCGATCCTAGAATCCCGAGACCATCCCACCCACAGTGATGCTTGCATGGTCTTTTCATCTCAAAACAAAAAAGCTCTCCCCTTCCTATTGTCCACAGGGAGTAGACAACAGTTCCCATTGTGATGTCCCAACAATGCATGGCCGCCCTTCCCCCGCAAAACCTCATGGCAGCAAGCATTTTACAAACACATTCAAAGTCTTCAAAACTACAAAAAAAAATTATTACATTTATGGGGACATGTGTCTTGAAACAATATACACTACTGGCTTGGTCCCATACAAAGGCAATAATCACAATTCATACATTTCTATTTCTCAGTTACTTACACAACTTCAACAGACATACAATCAAAATTCCAACATTATACCAAAAGATGAAAAATGTGTTCTTTTGCAAAGCTGAACCTACCCTGTTTCCCCGAAAATAAGACCTAGCGTGATTGTCGGTGATGGCTGCAATATAAGCTCTACCCCCCAAAAAAGCCCTAATTAAAGTCCTTGTAGGTCCTATTTTCAGGGTAGGGCTTATTTTCGGGGAAACAGGGTAGGGCTTATTTGGGGGGTAGGGCTTATATTGCAGCCATCACCAACAATCACTCTAGGTCTTATTTTCGGGGAAACAGGGTACCTAACACATCACACAGCTTAATGATCCGATTGTGCAGGAGGTTCTGTTCACTCCTACAGTTCTGACTCTGACCATCTGTGGTGAAGAGATTGGCTATACATAACCAATCTCACCTGCGCTAACACGCGCCCCTTCACCATAATGGTATAATGCATCCCTAAATAACCCAAGTCTCTCCTGTTCCCCAGTAAACAAACATCACCACCATTTCATCGTTCCTTCATCTGCTCTGCCGGCCAGAGCAGACTCTGCTTTTTATTCACACACAAACAGGAAGCCACAAACAGCATGTGACCCCAACACAGGATATGACCAAATAAGGATATGACAACACAGAAACTCATGGCCCCAACAGCCAATCGCTTCCTCCATGCAAAATGACATCACAGGAAATGACAAACAGTAAAGTGGAGGGCACTCACAGGAAGGGAAAGGGGGGGAAGTGCACACACCCCGTCTTAATCAGCATGGAGCCTACTCAATACTGTTCAAAGTAAACAGTATCTAGTAAGATCATTCTACTTGTTCTTACAGGCTTGAGACAATCTGAGGGGACATTGCTACTGCTGTTGTCAATATACGGTATGAGTACACCGACAAGGCAGATATCAATGTCCTCTTATAAAAACAGATATGTATCCAAAAGGGGATAGCAAAGTCTGCAAGAGAGATATAATATATTTCTCTCGTTATGCGGACTTCGCTTCTCTAATGTGCATAGCCATTTGAGGGCAAGAAGCCCAGCGCATTGCACTTGATACCTACAAACCAACAAACCTCCACACACACAGAGAACACGTCTCAAATCCCATGAGAAGCTTTTCATACTGACCGTTTTTACCGCTGGTCTCGATTCAACCCAAGTGCACTCTGCTAGAGCGCTCCTCGATTAAATCAAACACAGGGAGACAGACAACAATCTATAAAACACACATAATAAAATTTCCACAATAGGTATTCGGGTACTTGGATGAACTGTGACAGGTACTCAGATGGACTTTGTGTGACAGGTACTAAGATGAACTGTGACAGGTACTTTGATGGGTGGTGACAGGTACTTTGATGGGTGGTGACAGGTCTTTTTTATTGGGGGGCAATCAGTGTGTGTTGGTGTACACTGTAAGTGGTAACGAGATGCTACCGCAATCTCCTTCTCACACACGATCGGTGTGTGAGGAGGAGAACCCGGTAACATCTCGTTAACGCTCTATGTTTACATTTAGCGATCGGCTGTGAAAGGATCACAGCCGATCACGTGGTAAACAGCCGCCGGCCAACAGCTGTTTACTAGCGTCGGTGACGAGCAGTGTTCCCGGGAACACACCGCCACTGACATGCACGTGCAGCATGCTCACGATCGCGCACATGCGCCATGCAAAGTGGGGCGGTACCATCTGTGATCGGTCATGACGTCATCACCGCCGATCACGTGGTAAACAGCCATGCCTAATGGCTGTTCATCCCCCTCAGTGGCGGGCGGTGTCTCCGTGACACGCCGCCACTGAAGGTACAGGGCTGCGCGCACACGATCGCATGCATGCCCTGTTTAAATGGATGGACACGGATGTCATATAACGCCCGCCCAGAACAAGAGCCGCGCCACCTGGCCGTCATATGATGGCCGGTGGGTGGCAAGCGGTTAAAGGAGAAGTATGGCCAGAGCTATTTTGGCTATACTTCTCATGTGGGTCCTGTGAGTGCACTCCTGTACTCCTGCGGCCCAGAGTCAGCTGACAGTGGACGATTCTGCAGGAATTGTCCAAAATTAGATCAGTGTATGGCCAGTTTAACCTCTTCTTGCCGGCCACACATACATACAGCCTCTCTGTGGGTGGGCTTTAAGGCAGAGAGACCATATATATGTAAACACGCGCTCTCAGCACAGTCACCAGCGGGGATCAGAAAGCTCCTGATAAATACTTGCGATCGGGAGCTTTCTGATCATGTGACAGCCAATCGCAGTGGTCACATGACCCGAATGCCCGCTTCTGCCTCCCAGCATCTAGAATTTCTTCCCGCCCGGCCTGTAGACAAATCACAGCCTGGTAATGGCTTTGTTATCCTGAGTGGACGTCATATAATGTCCTCTCAGGAAGCGCCAATCGTGGGGCCGCACATCGGTGCAATCTGTCACCGGCAATGTCCACAGGACACAGCCAATGACTGATGTTGTGGAAATTAATATTCGCTATGCGCAATCAACTTTGCTTGTGCTAATAAGCGCACTTTTCAGCTCTTTTGGATAATGCAATCGAGTGCACTTGTGTTTACCAAGTAAAACAGACACAGAGGTTGTTCTTACAGGGGTAACAAAAGAGACTTGGTGACTAGGGATGAGCCCAATGTTCGAGTTGAATGTAAGTTCGACTCGAACATCGGGTGTTCATCTGTTCGCCGAATAGCGAACAATTTGGGGTGTTCGCGGCAAATTCGAACGCCACGGAACACCCTTTACAAGTCTGTGGGAGAAATCAAAAGTGATAATTTTAAAGGCTTATATGCATCGTATTGTCATAAAAAGTGTTTGGGGACCTGGATCCTGCCCCAGGGGACATGTATCAATGCAAAAAAAAGTTTTAAAAACGGCCGTTTTTCGGGAGCAGTGATTTTAATAATGCTTAAAGTGAAACAATAAAAGTGAAATATTCCTTTAAATTTCATACCTGGGGGGTATCTATAGTATGCTTGTAAAGTGGCGCATGTTTCCCATGTTTAGAACAGTCCGAGAGCAAAATTACATTTCTAAAGGAAAAAAAGGCATGAAAAAAGTACTCTCGGCTATAATGAATTGTCGGTCCCGGCAATACACATAAAAGTCATTGAAAAAAACGGCATGGGATTCCCCACAGTCAATTACCAGACCCTTCGGGTCTGGTATGAATATTAAGGGGAACACCGAACCAAAATTAAAAAAAAAAAATAGCGTGGGGGTACCCCCAAATTCCATACCAGGCCCTTCAGGTCGTATACAATTTAGGGATGGAGGAACACCGCATGTGTGCCTCATCTAAAGTCCCAAATTCCCCTTTCCATTTCGATTTGTTGCGGCTGTGGTGATTTGTAGTTCCTTCTCTAGTCTTCTACCCAGGAGCTGCGATGCTCTTTACGTGCCTCCCCCTCTCCTCTCCGCCCACCGGGGAGCGGGGAGCGGTATGGGGTAGCGGGTGGCTGCTTACAGAGCATCGGCGCCACGCATCCTGCCCTGCGTGTGGCGTCAGGATTGACGCCAACACACAGAGCACGTGATTTCCATCCCAGCTATTCTGGTAGTGAATATGGGCTTCTGTGGAGGGCGGTGCTTACCACCTTCTCCGGAGCCCCTTCCTGCCTATGTCACGCTAGCGTGACGCTGGTAAGAGCCGGTGTGCACGTGTGCGGGGTGCATATAAGCTGCCTCCCCTGTCACAATCTTGCTTTTACACTTCCCAGATACCACATCGCATTCAGCACTCCCAGTTGTTTCCAGCCTCGCTCCAATACGTAAGTCACCCCTAGGTCATCTACATTTGTTTGTCACTTTTATTTGATGTCTCTTTCTTCTTTTGGTCATCACTGTTGACACTTTTTTTGTTTTAACATTTGTCTTCACCATTTATTATATTTTCACTTTTTCATGTAACTACAATAATGCTCACATATTGAGTTAACATACACCCCCTTTTACATTACATATAATTTTTTTTATTTTTTTTTTCTTTTCCATCATTCACACACAATTTTCTTTTACATCTTCACAGATCACTTCAGGTTGCCCTCACAGGCCACCGCAGTTTTCCACTCATGCACCAGCATTTTGTGTCTTGGGTCATCGGGAGGTTTTGTTGCATGCCCCTGCTGTGTGCGGCTGCAATTACCTCAGTTCCCGGGGGAGACTATCTTGGGACTCTGAGCACATGGCCACAGCATTATACCGTATTGGACCCTATGTGAGTATTTAGGATGGGCTAACTTGCCCTATCTCTACATTACTAATTAGAACTAGACTAATGTCATTATTTCTTTCTTTACACTCTGCAGACATATTTGAGCATCTGCCCCTGAGGAGTGTCTCTACACGAAACGTGTCTGGCACAAGTGATGCTGACCTGTGTCTGTAATGGACACATTGAATCTTAGTCTGCAGAAGATTATTAATTCTGACATTTATTTATTCATCTATCATGGTTTTATTTCCTACATTCATACTCCTGTTGCTGGTGCTGTTTATATGTCACATGTATATATACAAATTTACCCCATGCAATGTATCATTGAACTGTTTTGAAAATATCATACTCATGCAAACTTTTTACCCATGCCACACCTGTATGTTATGTGTGGGTGGAGCCTATATGAATTATTGTACTGAATGTATATGTGGTTATAATATTGCCATATTCTCTATAACGTTCTTTATTAATAAAATGTTGCAATTTTTCTCAACTTTGCCTCCACAAAGTCATCCATTCCATTTAAAGTCCCACTTTCCCTTCTCTTTTGTATACAATTTAGGGATGGAGGCACACCGCATGTGTGCCTCATCTAAAGTCTCAAATTCCCCTTTCCACTCAGTTTTAAAAGAACTGTCACCTGAGAGGACGGTCATTACGACGGGTGCCTCCCATGGAGGCAGGTTGGTCGTGTTTTTTTTTTTCTTTTTCTGTCTGTTGGTGGAGCAAAAGAAGAAGATGAAGACTTCGTGGGACAGTTTTATTTTTTCCTTTTAAATAAAGGACTTGTCCCCAAGCCCTGTCTTGTCATTTTTACCATTTTCACACTTTTTTTGTGAAATGGTAGGGGTACATTTGTACCCCGTTATCATTTCACATGGGGGGCGGGATCTGGGGGTCCCCTTGTTAAAGGGGGCTTCCAGATTCCGATAAGCCCCCCGCCCGCAGACCCCCACAACCACCGGGCAAGGGTTGTGGGGATGAGGCCCTTGTCCCCATCAACTTGGGGACAAGGTGTTTTGGGGGGTACCCCAAAGCACCCTCCCCATGTTGAGGGCATGTGGCCTGGTACAGTTCAGGAGGGGGGGCGCTCACTCGCCCCCCCCTCTTTTCCTGCGGCCTGCCAGGTTGTGTGCTCAGATAAGGGTCTGGTTTTTATTTTTGGGGGGACCCCCACGCCATTTTTTTTTTAGATTTTGGTACAGGGATCCCCTCAATATCCATACCAGACCTGAAGGGCCTGGTATGGAACTTGGGGGGACCCCCACGCAATTTAAAAAAAAAAAATTGGCTCGGGGTTCCCCTTAATATTCATACCAGACCCGAAGGGTCTGGTAATTGACTGTGGGGGAATCCCATGCCGTTTTTTTCAATGACTTTTATGTGTATTGCTGGGACCGACAATTCATTATTGCCGCGAGTACTTTTAAATGACTTTTTTTTCCTTTAGAAATGTCATTTTGCTCTCGGACTGTTCTAAACACAGGAAACCTGTGCCACTTTACAGGCATACTATAGAAACCCCCCAGGTACAAAATTTAAAGGAATATTTCACTTTTGTTTCACTTTAAACATTATTAAAATCACTGCTCCCGAAAAAACAGCTGTTTTTAAAACTTTTTTTTGCATTGATACATGTCCCCTGGGGCAGGACCCAGGTCCCCAAACACTTTTTATGACAATAACTTGCATATAAGCCTTTAAAATTAGCACTTTTGATTTTTCATGTTCATGTCCCATAGACTTTAACATAGACACCTCTCCTCCACTTGCTCTTCTCTTCTTCTTCCCTCCCTAGAAGTCGATCTCTCTCCAGGTCTGAATATTCCTCTGGTCTGCTCTCGACAGGACTGTACGCTATACACACACCTGGGAACGATTAGCAAGCCACCTCGACATCGGCCGCCATTACCCGTTTGTTATCGCTATTGTGAGTGGCACCCTAAAGCGCCCTTATATTGGACCTACCATGATCAGGCTAAAACAATTTTCATGAAAGCTGAGGACCACCCCTGGAGCTCTATCGATCATGTTGGTGAGGAGACCGCAGAGGCTACATCTACATGTGCATTGCCCCTTTGGGGTGACTGGATCTGGTGAGTGGGGACCCTTGAGGGGGAGCACAAAGTCACCAAGGATACTGAGAGCACTCAAGTCACCTCTTTGAAAAATTCCTTTTCACAATTTTTGAAGAAAACTTAATGCACAATTTATGGACTGCTATATGAACACTATATGATTTTTGTCTGCCTATAGTGCATATGGGCTTTCTAACTTGGCCGCAGAGTATGGTCTATTAAGCGGCTTACTTAAGCTAGTTATAAATGTTGATCTATGTACACCTATGGGCATTATTATTATTGTTGGCTGTAGCTTATTGGTTTACCTCTAGTTTATGGAGGTATACCATTAGCTAACCACTAGGAGTATCACCATGGTTATTTCGGTTACTGCACTTTATTCTACACTGTTTATTCAACATTTTTGAGAGGTATTTTATGGCACATTTTATGTGTATATTACCTATGGCATACTCTAACACTTACAGAATCTAACTAAGTTGGGACCTTATTACTTACACTACACATTTTTCAGTTCTTTTACACAGGTATTTGTAATGTTGGTAATCACTATTGGAGGGGGATTATATGTGTAGCAGTATATATTTATACATACAATCTGTATTGAGGTGGGGTATCCCCACTGTTGGGTTAGCACGTCGGCTCCCCATCTCTCCCTTCCCCCTTAATACACCTGCTCATGCCCAATATAACTACATATAGGGAGCGCCACTACCCCATTATATATCTTTGTCTGTATACTTTAACGGTGTTCGCGTGTTCAAACAAATTTTTTTCCTGTTCGCATGTTCTGCTGCGAACCGAAACGGGGAGTGTTCGGTTCATCCCTATTGGTGACTATTCCGTTCAGCCAATCAAGCCCATGCATTCCTTCAAACAGTGTTATACAAAACTCAACCAATGAAAAAACATGTGTATGTTAAAAAAGAACAATAACTAGGGGAGTGTCTGGTCGTGTCTGTGCAGACCAGTGTGCACAATTTCCTGCCATTTGTACTTGAAAGCTGTACTTCTACAGTTAACAAAGGAACCCACATGTAGTGAGATTGCATACTTGCCAACAGTCCCGATTTTCCCAGGACAATCCTGATTTTGTGACCCTCCCCGATTGGAGCTCATCCCGATTAAAATTTTGCTTTTGTCCCGGGAAAATCGAGAATGTTTTTTGTGAAAAACGACAGCGGGCTTCACGAAGATGGCTGCCGCCGCCAGTACTGTTTCCCCCGTGTGTTCAGTGGAAAGGGGAGGGGCAGCCAATCGGCTTCTCTCTTCAGTGTACAAGTAGACAATTATCTTGTACACTGAAGCTTATTGGCTGCACGGATTGGAGACCCCTCCCCTCTCCACTGAACACAAGGAAGAGATCAGCCGCCGCCAACCCTCCTCCCTTTTGTGTCCGACGTGCGGGGACACTGATGACCAGGCTCTGTTGGGGACACTGAGGAATGGACCGGGCTCTGCTGGGGACACTGTGGAATGGACCGGGCTTTGCGGGAGACACTGTGGAATGGACCGGGCTCTGCTGGGGACACTGATGTATGGACCGGGCTCTGCTGGGGACACTGATGTAAGGACCGGGCTCTGCTGGGGACACTGATGTAAGGACCGGGCTCTGCTGGGGACACTGATGTAAGGACCGGGCTCTGCTGGGAACACTGAGGAATGGACCAGACTCTGCTGGGGACACTGAGGACCGGGCTCTGCTGTGGGACACTGAGGTATGGACCAGGCTCTGCTTGGGACACTGAGATATGCACCAGGCTCTGCTGGGGACACTGAGATATGCACCAGGCTCTGCTGGGGACACTGAGGACTGGTGTCATGGTTATGCAATAGAGTTTTGTCTGTCAGCTTACCTGTCTCCGTGTGTTCATCTCTGGAGACCAGCTGACTCTCACCTGACTGCTTTTATAATCTCTCCTCTAGCATGGCTCCACCCTAGCTCCTATCAGAGAACTCTATATTAACCTCTGCACTGCAGGCCAGCACTGTTGATCAACCTTTGTGTGTTTTGGCTTCCTGTTTCCTGCCTGCTGTGTGCTTTACGTTTGTTTCTGTTACCGACCTTGGCGTGTTTTCAACTATTCTTGTCTGCTCGTGACCCTGACCTTTGACGTGTCCCTGTGTCACGTACCTGGTGATGGAGCCTGATATTCAGAGGACGGCCTCTCTTACAACTCTGACTTGGAGCTTGGAGCCCCTGATAGAGCTGACAGGAAGCACCGAGATGCAGAGTCGCACGAGTGCCTGGTGGGATCGCTGAACCTGGAGCTGGATTGGAGCACTCGGCCGGGCTGTAGAGGTGTCTGTAGGAATCCCAGAGCAGTGGTAGGCAGGTAGCTGGAGCGAGTAGACAATCAGTTCCCACAGGCAGAAGTGCAGGTGCAGCAGAAGGGATGGTGGCACCCTCGAGGCTGAAGAGAAGGCAGGTACAGTCAGGCCGGGTCATACACAAACGGGCACGTCAGGAGCAGAGGCTGAAGCGGAAGCAGAATCAGATTACAGGCCGGGTCGTCAGCAGACTGGCAGCGAAGTGGCAGAAGGAGCAGGCAGATGCAGAGTATAGGACAAGCTGGGGTCGGATGCAGGCAGGAAACAGGAACGTCAGGAAGCAAGCCAGGTCACAACAGGAACGGAAGTCAGGTAGGTAATTGCAGGATACATTGGGAACGCTGTAGAGCAGACAGCACGGAGTCTGGAAACTGACTGAGTTTAAGTAGCCTGTTTGGGTGTCAAAAGCTGTCACAGGGTGTGTGTGCACCAATGGCATTCTGACAGGGGCAGAGGTAACAGGTCATCTTCTTCGGCAGCCATCTTGGGTGCTGGCATGCCCTTCCTGACAGGCAGAGGTAACAGGTTGTCTTCTTCGGCAGCCATCTTGGGTGCTGGCATGCCCTTCCTGACACTGCCCCCCCCCCAAAGGGCAGCCTCCAGATGCCCAACTTGGCCCACTTGTCAGGATGGGAGTTCTTAAAAGCTTGAACCAAATTTCGGGCATGGATATTACCTTCAGGTTCCCAGGAGTTGTCCTCTGGCCCATACCCTTTCCATTTTATCAGGAACTGGATCGGATTTATTCTCTTCCTGCAGTCTAAGATTGTTTCCACCTCAAACTCTTCCTCCCCGTCAATAATTACAGGTTCAGGCGGGCCGGAACTTTGTCCTGGGAAGGGGTCAGGAATGGCAGGTTTCAACAAGGTTATGTGGAACACAGGGTGAATTCTAAATGACTCAGGCAACTCTAATTCATACGCAACCTCATTGATCCGTCTCTTCACCGAAAATGGTCCTATAAATTTAGGGCCCAGTTTCTTCGAGGGACAGGCCAGTTTCAAATTAGTAGTTGCTAGCCACACTTGGTCACCAGGGTTCAAGATCAATTCTCCCCTTCTTTTCCTGTCAAAAACTTCCTTATTGTATGCCTGTGTCTTGGCCATTGTTTCCTGTAGCAGTTTGCTATTGGCGTTGAAGAAATTTATAGTTTCGGAAACAGCTGGTACAGGGGAATCTGATAATTGTATTAGACAAAAAAGAAGGGTGGAAACCGTAGTTTGCAAAAAATGGAGATTGCTTTGTAGCAGAGTGTACTGAATTGTTATAAGAAAACTCGGCCAGGGGAAGCAGAGAAGCCCAATCATCTTGAGAAAATGAGGAGAAACATCTCAGGTACTGTTCGAAGGTTTGATTAGTCCTCTCTGTCTGCCCATTCGTTTGTGGGTGATATGCAGAAGAAAATGAAAGTTCAATCCCGAGTGAATCACATAAGGCTCTCCAGAATCTGGATGTAAACTGCACCCCACGGTCGGACACAATATTGGCCGGAATCCCGTGAAGCCTTACGATCTCCTTGACAAAGGTTTGAGCTGTTTCTCGAGCAGATGGTGTGCCCTTCATGGGCAGGAAGTATGCCATCTTAGATAGTCTATCGACAACTACAAAAATGGTGTTGTGGCCCTCAGATGGGGGAAGTTCTACAATAAAATCTATTGAGATCATCTTCCAAGGTCTACCGGGGACAGGTAAGGGTTTTAGCAGACACCAGGCTCTGGATCTGCTGGTTTTATTGCGGATGCAAGTGGTGCAAGATTCCACATATTTCCTACAATCTTTTTCCACCCCAGGCCACCAAAATGTCCGTTTTCAGTTTCTTGCCAATGCCAAAATGACCTGCCAGCACATGATCATGGCATCGCACCAGGATGTCCACTCGGAGGTCTTCCGGCACAAAGACCTTGTCTTCATGCCAAAGTAGCCCATCCTTTGCCAGTAGAGAGACCCCGGCTGGGGAAGGGTTCCTTACTAGAGTTTGTTTAATTTGTTTTATTAACTCTCCTTGAAGTAACAGGAAGTTCCCAGGGGATAGAATGGTATCTGGAGATGAGATTTCTTCAGGTTTGCTGAACATGCATGATAACGCATCGGGTTTTGCATGCTTGGATCCGGGCCTGAACGTTAAGTGAAAAGTGAATCTAGAAAAGAATAGTGCCCACCTGGCTTGTCGGGGTTTCAATCTTTTTGCTGTTCTTAAATACTCAAGGTTCTTATGATTGGTATAGATCAAGATTGGGTGTGCGGCCCCCTCTAGAAGGTACCTCCATTCCTCCAGGGCGGCTTTGATGGCCAAAAGTTCATGGTCCCCGACGTCATAGTTCCTTTCGGCATTTGACAGCTTGCGGGGAAAAAAAAGCAACTGGATGCAGTAGAGCCTTAGCTCCCCGCCTCTGAGACAATATTGCTCCGACCGCTGTTTCTGAAGCATCTACTTCCAAGACATAGGGCAAGGCTGGGTCAGGGTGTTTCAGGACAGATGCAGATGTGAAAAGTCTTTTTAGGGTGTTAAAAGCTTTCTGAGCTTCCAGAGACCAAGAGAATCTTGGACCTTGTTTGGTTAAACTTGTAATGGGGGATATGATTGCAGAAAAATTTCTGATGAATTTTCGATAAAAATTTGCAAACCCCACAAAACATTGGACACCCTTCTTATCACTGGGAGCAGGCCAATCCAGGATGGCTGTAACCTTCTGGGGATCCATCTGGATGCCTTCAGTGGAAATGATTAAACCCAAGAATTGGATGCTTTGGCGTTCAAATACACATTTCTCTGGTTTTGCATAAAGTCCGTGTTGTCGAAGGCGACTCAATACATTCTTGACATGACTACGGTGGTGATCTAGAGAGGGAGAGAAGATTAGTATATCATCAAGATAAACAACAACAAATAGATCCAGGAAATCTCGGAAGACGTCGTTGATGAAGTGCTGAAAGGTAGCTGGGGCATTGCAAAGTCCAAAGGGCATCACAAGGTATTCAAAATGCCCAAACCGTGTGCGCAACGCCGTCTTCCATTTATCCCCCTCTTGTATGCAAACCAGATTATAAGCACCCCGAAGATCCAATGTTGTGAAAATGGTGGCCATACCGAGTCGCTGGAATAGTTCAGGCACAAGTGGAAGAGGGTAACGTTTTTTTACAGTGACCTTATTAAGTTCACGGTAGTCCACACAGGGCCGTAATGAGTGGTCTTTTTTTTCTACAAAGAAGATCCCCGCACCGGCAGGAGATGTGGAGGGGCGAATAAACCCCTTTTTTAGGTTGTCATCAATGTAGTCTTTCAAAGCAACAAGTTCAGATAGAGGAAAGATCCTGCCAAAAGGAACTTCAACTCCAGGAAGGAGCTCAATTGGACAGTCATAAGCCCTATGAGGAGGAAGCGTTTCTGCCCTTTTTTTGCTGAAAACATCCAGAAAGTCGTGATATGCTACTGGAACGATTTGGCGGGCTTCGGACTCCAAATAGATGCACAGCAGGGGAGATTGGTCCTGATGATTCTCTTGCCAACATTGCTGAAGGCAATAGAAACTTGATTTCTTCTGTAACCCAGTTAATGTGAGGGTTATGAGCTTTTAACCAAGGCATACCCAGAATGATTGGGAACAGAGGGGAAGCGATTGGATCTAGGCGTAGAAGCTCTTGATGGTTCTCGGCAATGGTGGTAGATAACGGGATGGTTTCACGAGTAACCATTCCAGATTTGATGGTGGATCCGTCTGCCAGATGTACAGAAAGTCTCTGAGCCTTGGGTAGTAGAGGAATGTGATGTTTGGCAGCAAAAGCTAAATCTATGAAACAGCTGCAAGCTCCAGAGTCAATTATAGCGGGGGTCTGGATAGTTCCTCCTGGGAGCTGTAACAAAATGGGAAGAGCAAGATGAGCAGAGTGATTGGGTAGAGATGGAGGAGAAGCAGATGTAACTGAGAGGCACTTGTGGATCTTGACCGGGCAAGACCTCACATAATGTCCTGATCCTCCACAGTACAGGCAAAGATTTAGTTGGCGTCTGCGCTGGCGTTCTTCTGTAGTCAGAGAAGGACGGAGGAGACCAAGCTTCATGGGTTCAGATGCATCTGAAGTGGATGCGGCAGGAGCAGGTGAAGCGGGACTGAAAGAACCAGACACTCGTGGAAGCATCCATACTGGACGAGACTGGTCGGTGGCTCGTTCCGACCTCCGTTCCCTTAAGCGACGGTCAATCTGGATTGACAGATTTATAAGTGTCTCCAAGGTGGAGGGGACACCTGTTCGTGCTAGCTCGTCCTTGAGATTATCAGAAAGGCCCATGCGGAACTGGTAACGCAGGGCAGCATCGTTCCAGCTGGTGTCGGAACTCCAGCGCCTGAATTCTAAAAACATAGTCCTCCACGGCCCTGTGACCCTGCTGGAGCGTGTGAAGGGTGGCTTACGCAGTAGCGGCTTGCTGGGGGTCTTCATATAACTGAGCCATGGCTCCAATAAAGAAGGCTAAGTCTGTCAGAGATGTGGCCTTTTGTTCAAGGAGTCGGTGAGCCCAGGCCTGTGGTTCCCCCTGAAGCAAGGAAATGACAAACCCGACCTTGGTGGCTTCCAGGGAGAAGGTTCGTGGTTGTAGCGAAAAATAGAGTTTGCATGTGTTGCGGAAAGCTCTGAACTCGTTGCGTTCTCCGTGGAACTTTTCAGGAGTTGGGACTCTGGGTTCAGGTGGTAGCATAAAGACTGCGGGAGCTGCTGGCATCCCAGAAGTGGAAGGTGCTTGAGCAGGAGCAGAGGCAGACAAGGTCTGTATTTGGCCTTACAGCTGGGTATAACCTTGTTGTAAGTCCTTTACAGCTTGTGTTAATCCGGCTAGGTGTTGGCAGAGTTCCTCCATAGGAGAGGGTCCTTGCACAGGCTCAGACATGGCTGTCTGCTACTGTCACGTACCTGGTGATGGAGCCTGATATGCAGCGGACGGCCTCTCTTACAACTCTGACTTGGAGCCCCTGATAGAGCTGACAGGAAGCACCGAGATGCAGAGTCGTACGAGTGCCTGGCGGGATCGCTGAACCTGGAGCTGGATCGGAGCACTCGGCCGGGCTGTAGAGGTGTCTGTAGGAATCCCAGAGCAGTGGTAGGCAGGTAGCTGGAGCGAGTAGACAATCGGTCCCCACAGGCAGAAGTGCAGGTGCAGCAGAAGGGATGGTGGCACCCTCACGGCTGAAGAGAAGGCAGGTACAGTCAGGCCGGATCATACACAAACGGGCATGTCAGGAACAGAGGCTGAAGCGGAAGCAGAATCAGATTACAGGCCGGGTCGTCAGCAGACTGGCAGCGAAGTGGCAGAAGGAGCAGGCAGATGCAGAGTAGAGGACAAGCTGGGGTCGGATGCAGGCAGGAAACAGGAACGTCAGGAAGCAAGCCAGGTCACAACAGGAACGGAAGTCAGGTAGGTAATTGCAGGATACACTGGGAACGCTGTAGAGCAGACAGCACTGAGTCTGGAAACTGACTGAGTTTAAGTAGCCCGTTTGGGTGTCAAAAGCTGTCACAGGGTGCGTGTGCACCAATGGCATTCTGACAGGGGCAGAGGTAACAGGTCATCTTCTTCGGCAGCCATCTTGGGTGCTGGCATGCCCTTCCTGACAGGCAGAGGTAACAGGTTGTCTTCTTCGGCAGCCATCTTGGGTGCTGGCATGCCCTTCCTGACACCCCGACTATACCTGTTTGCCTGTGACCCTGAATCTTGGCGTGAACTCTGTTGTCCTTGTCTGCTTGTGGCCCCGACCTTGGCTTATTCCTTTACTATCCCTGTCCTCCTGTTGCCTACTGTGGGTGTGAGCTGGGGGACCCTGGGGGTGGCAACCTGGGGCCAGTTGCAGCCCACTCCATCCTCACCACTAGAGGCTCTGGTGAACACCTGCTTGCTCTTAGACTCCGCGCCCCAGGGAATCTTACGCTCTAACCCCGGTGGGATCCGTGTTAGTGTTCCAGCGGCCCTGCCTTCCTTACCACCCTGACTCCAATCTGCAGCAGTCAGCCGTAGAGTCCACTACCTTGGGGTGCACTCCTGATCCCAATGGTGTGCATCTGTCACCTAGCCTCAAGGTGACCTGACAGTTTGATCAACCATGGACCCAGCTGACGTGCTGCTTCCTGCAGCCGATCCATTGCAGGGCATAGTTCGCAGACTCGAAACCCAGGAATCTCATCAGACTCAGGTGATGCGATTCCTTCAAGATCTGGCTTCCCGCTTCGAGCAGCTCCAGGCCTTCTTGGAAAACCTGAATCTGCAGCCTCAAGTACAATCAGCAGCTGCACCTATCGCACCAGTCGCAGCCACACATTCATATTTACTGCCAGCTCCGTCCCGTTTCTCTGGGGACTCCAAGGCCTGCAGGGGCTTCCTCAGCCAATGCACCATTCATTTTGAGATCCAGCCTCAAAACTTTCTGTCTGATCGTCGATCTGGTGAAGCTTTAGCCTGGGCTGCCCCCCTGTGGGAAAAGAATGACCTGGTGGTTTCCAGCCTGTCCGACTTCTTGAAGCTCTTTTGTAATATCTTCAAGGAGCCAGCTCGGGTTTCTTCAGCGGCTAGTGCCCTTTTACGCCTTCGCCAAGAATCTTGTTCAGTGGGACAATATGTGCTTCAGTTCCTTATCCTCACAGCTGAATTGAGCTGGAACAATGAAGCCCTGGTCGCAACCTTTTTACATGGCCTCTCTGACCGAGTGAAGGACGAATTAGCAGGAAGAGCCATCCCCGCCGGTCTGGATGATGTAATTTCCCTGTGCAATCAGAATGACATTCGTTTTCAGGAGAGGTCCCTAGAAAAAAGACGCCAGCACCCACTAGGTCCTAGTCAGCCAGAACTCTTCCCCCGTCGCCCTGTGGAGCATCCTTTGCCTGCTGAGGAACCTATGCAGCTGGGCCGGACCAGACTAACCCCCGAAGAACTTGCTAGATGCAGAACTCTGGGCTTGTGTCTTTATTGTGGGGGCAAGGGTCATTTTCATGACTCCTGCTCGCTTCGTCCGGGAAACACTCGGGTCTAATACATTTAGAAGGTGGAGTATTGGACCCAGAATCATCACCTTCTCATCTTCTTCTTCCGGTGTTCCTCCATGTAGGCCCTTCTCCCCAATCGGTCCTAGCATATCTGGACTCCGGGGCTGGCATTTTTATGGACTGGAGAACTGCTTCTTCTATGAAGCTTACCCTTTCTCCCCTCGCTACACCACTGGTAGTCTCGGCAGTTGATGAGACTGTGCTCCCAGGGGGCCCTATCCGTTTCCAGGCGCTACCTATTAGGATGTCGGTAGGGATACTCCACCAGGAGTAGATTTCCTTCCTCATTCTACCCAAGGCCTCTACCCCCATTGTATTGGGCCTTCCTTGGCTACAGCTCCACTCTCCACATGTGGACGTGGTCTCTGGGCAGATCCTGGCTTGGGGTCCTTCGTGTTTCTCATCCTGTCTTCTCAAGGTGGCCCCCAAGGAGAGACTTCCCATTGCTACCACATCCGTATCTTCTGATCTTCCCGCGGCATACAGCGATTACCGGTATGTGTTCTGTAAGAAGTCTGCTGAGGTGCTTCCTCCCTACAGATCTTTTGACTGTGCCATTGAACTTGTCCCTGGAGCAACTCTGTCGCCGAGAATCTGGAGAGAGGTTTCATCCGGAAATCCTTGTCGCCTGCAGAAGCAGTGTTCTTTTTTGTTGCCAAAAAGGATGCTACCCTCAGACCCTGCATCGACTATCGAGGGTTAAATGCAATGACTATCAAAAACCGATACCCCTTACCTATAATATCTGAGCTATTCAACAGGTTGAATGGGGGCTTCCATTTTCACCAAGTTGGATCTCAGAGGTGCATACAATCTCATTAGAATACGGAAAGGTGACAAATGGAAGACTGCGTTTAACACTAGGGACGGGCATTACGAATACCTGGTTATGCCTTTTGGTTTGTGTAATGCTCCAGCTGTGTTCCAGAACTTTGTCAATGAAATCTTCAGGGATCTACTGTACCAGTTTGTTGTCATCTATCTGGATGACATTCTCATCTTTTCCGAAAATCTGCTTGCTCACAGAAACCATGTCCGCACCGTACTTCAGCGCCTTAGAGAGAATAATCTCTATGCCAAGCTGGAGAAATGTTCCTTTGAATGTCCTGAGGTCCTGTTTCTGGGTTGTTTTGTTTCTAGTTTGGGTCTTCGCATGGATCCCGGAAAGGTCTCGGCCTTTACCAACTGGCCCCTTCCTGCTAGCCTCAAGGCCACACAGCGCTTTCTTGGCTTCACAAATAATTATAGGCAGTTCATAAGGAATTACTCTTCCATTGCTGCACCTATTATCGCTTTGACCAAGAAGGGTGCGAATGCCAGACTGGCCCCCGAGGCTGTCTCTGCGTTTCACGATCTGAAACAGGCCTTTGTTTCTGGACCTCTCTTGAGGAGACTAAATCCTGAAGTAAATTTTTTATTGAAGTAGACGCTTCTTTGATGGGGGTGGGAGCTGTGCTTCTTCAGTTCTTTGAGAAGAGACGTCAACCATGTGCGTTCTTCTCCAAAAAATTTTCTGAGGCAGAGAGAAATTATGTCATATTTACACTAAAATGCAATAAAAAAAAAAAAAGTCATTTAGAAAAATGACATTTGAAAAAATGTGCCTTTAAGAGGCGTGGACGGAAGTGACGTATTAACGTAGCTTCCGCCAAGCAGTGTATTGGAGACGAGTGAGCGCCATCTTAGCCTCACTCGTCTCCAGACACACCACAGGATAGGATGCGATCGCCTCCGCCGCTACCGACGGTTCCGGTAAGCGGCGGAGGGCACCGGATCGCGGCGGGAGGGGGGGGCCCTCTCCCGCCACCGATAAAAGTGATCTCGCGGCGAATCCACCGCAGGGATCACTTTTATCTGAAAAACGGCCGCCGCACGAAAACGGGGATACCAGGGTTATGGCAGTTAGCTGCTGCCATAACAACGATATCCCCGTTCAAAGTTTGGACGTATATAGTCGTGCGGCGGTCTTGAAGTGGTTAAGCCTCGCCAAGCATTTTTTTGACATGTCAAAATCAATGGTGCCCTAGGAGATCCCATTAATTTGAATAGAAGTCGCACCAGAAATAAGATCCTGATGATCCACCTTGCGGTGTGGCTTGTGCGCTGAGGATCTTGAAGGGGAACCCTCACCAAAATGAAAAAAAAAAAAAAAAGTTTCTGGGGTACCCCCTAGCATCCATACCAGACTCTTATCTGAGCACGCAGGCAGGTCATGAAAGGGGAGGGGGGACGGCGAGTTCCCCCCCCAGACCATACCAGGCCACATGCCCTCAACATGGGGGTGCGAGTGCCTGTGCCCCTCCACCCCAAAGCATCTTGTTCCCATGTTGATGGGGACAAGGGCCTCTTTCCTGACAACCCTGGCCGGTGGTTCTCGGGGTCTGCAGGTGGGGGGCTTAACGAAATCTGGAAGCCCCTTTAACAAGGGGGCCCCCAGATCCCGGCCCCCACCCTAGTAATTTATTGAAGCAGCTCCGGCGTCTCTTCTCCTTCTGATTTCTTCTCCCTTCGGCGATGTCTTCATCCTCCGGTTCGTCTCCCTCCACTGATGTCTTATTCCGTTGCCGGTTCTCCTTGCTCCAGTGCCTTCTCCCGTTATTCTTCCTCCGATGTTCTCTCAACACTCTCTCCCGCTGTAATGCTAGGGCCGCTGTGTGCCATTGCTTATATAGCCATAGGGCGGGGCCACATGGTGACCTCATCCAGAGGCCTCGCCCTCTTGTGACACCGCCCCATAATGCCCGTGCAGTGATGTCACAAGGGGGTGGGGGCTCCAGATGACATCACTGGGTGGCCCCACCCCATGGCTATATACATTGGGGATGGAAAGTATTCAGACCCCCTAAATTTTTCACTCTTTGTTAGATTGCAGCCATTTGCTAAATTCATTTAAGTGAATTTTTTTCCTCATTAATGTACACACAGCACCCCATATTGACAGAAAAAAACAGAATTGTTGACATTTTTGCAGATTTATTAAAAAAGAAAAACTGAAATATCACATGGTCCTAAGTATTCAGACCCTGGGGGGCGTGGCCAGGCAGCGCATGTAGAAGGACACACTTCTCCTCAGCTCCGCCGAAAATCCTGGTAATCATCCTCCAGATCACTCATCCAACCCGCTGACACCTCCGATCGGAACCGCAGCTATCCGGGCCACAGCAGACCCAACCACCCGACCGATCAGCAGCAGAAAAACATGCCAAAACGGGACAAGAACGGTGGCGGCCTGCCCGCAGCACAGGCCCAAGATGGCGCTCTGCCACAGCGATCTCAAAAGGAAAAATATAAGGAAGCAGCCCAGAAACTCCTGTTTGGTAATAAATCATCAAAAGAAATACCATCACCCACATCTGACCTCAGTGAGGAAGAAGCAAACCAGCTGGAGATGGATAATACTATGCCACTGGAGGATGGCGCTGGATCCCCATCTGACTGGGCCACAGTGAGTACAGTATCACATCCCTATCAAGGCACTCAGACACCAAGTATCCCCCGGGATGGCCCTGAACCCACTCTCAGAGATATCCTCTCCGCAGTGACTATATGCAACAGATCTATCTCAACCCTGACTGATGAAGTGAAGGGTGTTAAAGCTGAAATATCCTATGTGAGACAGGACATGCAAAAGCTGAGAGAGCGCACAGCTGCAGTGGAGAGTAGGGTCAGTGTTATTGAAGATGACTTAGTACCCATGCAGAGAGATTTAAAGTATAACTGTCATCTTGCTGATCAGCATGCTGCGCGTTTAGATGATTTGGAAAATCGCATGCGCCGCAACAATGTCCGCGCCTTAGGATTCCCAGAAAGGATAGAGGGTAAAGACCCTGTCGCTTTCATCGAACAATGGCTCCTCACTACATTTGGTAAAGAAGCATTCTCTCCGCTATTTGCGGTGGAGAGAGCGCATAGAGTGCCATCTCGCCCACTACCCCCTGGCAATCACCCGCGTGCTTTTCTGTTTAAGCTTTTAAACTACAAGGACAGAGATGTCATCCTTGCTAAAGCCAGAACCATGGGCAGTAAGTTATCCATTGAAAACTCCAAAATCTCCCTGTTTCCGGACTTTTCAGCTGAACTCCAGAAGCAGCGAGCAAAGTTTATGGATGTCAAACGAAGATTAAGGGACCTTAACTTGCCATATGCGATGCTATATCCTGCCCGCCTTAGGGTAGTCGCACTCGGAGAAACCCGCTTCTTTGAACGCCCGGACATGGCGGCCCAATGGCTGGATCGTGAGGATAGGGCCCTTAAAGCTGCCAGACCACAAAGAGATGTCCCTGCTTAAGAGATAAGTCCTGGATATGCAATGACCTGGCAAGACCAGGTCTATTTTTGTTGGGATAAATCCCTGGGCCACGAAGAGGCCTTAAGATTCAAAATAATTGTTGTCTATGGAGGACAGTTTTTACTCTCACATCTAGGGTTGTCCCGATACCGATACTAGTATCGGTATCGGCACCGATACCGAGCATTTGCCCAAGTACTTGTACTCGGGCAAATGCTCCCGATGCTTCACCCGATACCTAAAAGTCAGCTGTGATCGGCGCGTGGGGGAGATACAAGATTCTCCCCCAGCGGCTTTCAGCTGCTTTAGTGACACAGCGGTGATCGCTCACCGCTGACTGTCACTGCATTATCCTCCATGCCCCCTCCATTCCTCTGTGCCTCTCCGCTGTCCCCCTCCGTTCTTCTCTCTTTTTCTGTCCCCCTCCGCTGTCCCCTCCGTTCCCCCCTCCTTCTCTGTCCCCCTCCGTTCTCCCCCTCCGTTCTCCCCCTCCGTTCCTCTTTCCTCCTCTGTGCCTCTCCGCTGTCCCCTCCGTTCCCCCCTCCTTCTCTCTCCCCCTCCTCCTTCCTTTGTGAATAGACAGAGTCAGCTGACTCTGTCCATTCACATAACTGAAACATTGTAATCTCTTGTGATTACAATGTGTCAGTTTATGAATGGAGAGGAGCCGCTGTCTTCTCTCCATTCATTCTCAGTGCAGCTGAGGCTGCAGAGAAAGGGACTGGGGAATCTCTATCCTCTGTCTCTTTCTCTGTCTCAAGGGGGAGATATCAGAGGTCTGTTAAGACCCCTGATATCTCACCAAAGCCCCCCAACAGGGCTGATTAAAAAAAAAACAAAAACAAAAAAAAACACATATTGCAATAAAGAATAAAAAAAAAAATTATTGTAAAAAATAAAAATTGTAAATTAAAAAAAAAAAACAAAACAAAACACACACACACACATACACCGTTCACCCCCCCCCCCCCCCCCAAAAAAAAAAAAAAAAAGCACTGTTAAAAAAAAAATAAAAAAAAACACTGTCACGTGACATAAAAAAAAAGTATCGGTATTCGGTATCGGCGAGTACTTGAAAAAAAGTATCGGTACTTGTACTCAGTCCTGAAAAAGTGGTATCGGGACAACCCTACTCACATCCGATGTTCAGGCGGCCGAGGAGAACTGTTTGTTTGTATCACCCTCCTCCCCACAGGATTTTCTTTTCCCCCTTCTTTTTTTTTCTATTTTTTATCCTTTTGCTCCCTTTTCTGTCCGCATTTTTGCCTGCAAATAATGAAGCAATACATGCCTACCGTAACTGTGAAACCCCTATGGAAACTAACCTACTGGTTGTCTAGGAGTTTTCAAGGCTTTTACCCCCCCCACACCTGTTGTGTGGGAAAAGTTAACGCTGCAGCCAAGTGGCTGTGTAAACTGTTGACCTTTAGATTCTTGCCATGCAGAGTAACATGCATTAACCCAATGATTTACTGTCTTCTGTACCTATGTACTAACCTAATAATGTATTTCTCCCTGCCTTGCAACATGATTTCATGTCTACAAATGCCTACATGTTCTCTGAAAGGAGAAAACAAGCATAATTTGGAGAAAAGGGGCCTATCCCCCCTTCCAGATAACATGTCACGGTATAACCCGGGAGTCTTGTTGAGAATTATGCCGGCCTGGTCAATAATCCTGAAACAAAATGGGGATGACTAAATTGTCCATTGTGACTTGGAATGTCAGAGGACTGGGAAATCCAGTTAAAAGGGGGGCGGTCCTTAGACATCTCAAGTCGCTGAATGCGGGGGTAGTCTGCCTGCAGGAGACCCATTTCTCTGCAGACCCTCCTCCAAGCCTCTGTCCACGACTGTATACTAACCAATTTCATGCAACCCACTCCACTTACTCAAGGGGAGCAAGTATACTGTTCAGAAAAGATATTCAGTTCGACTGCATTAGAAAACGCATTGACCCGGCTGGCAGATATGTCTTTCTTTTATGCTCAATTACAGGCCTCAAATGTATTCTTGCTAGTATCTATATACCCCCACCGTATAACTCAGAGGTTATCCGACACCTAACAGGTTTTATGGCCCAATACCCAGAAGTACCCTTACTGGCAATGGGGGACTACAATAATCTCTTAAATCCTCTCAAAGATAGATTTCCTGTGCCTACCGCTGGCACATCTCAGATGAAAAGTAGTACCCCCTTTGCCAGACTACTTGAAGAAACAGGGCTGATAGATGTCTGGAGATCCAAACACCCAAATGATAAAAAATACTCCTGCCACTCAGCTTCACATGACGGGTTATCCAGAATAGATTTGGGCCTTGGGAATGACAAGATGCTACATTTAATAGTGGAATCTGACTATGCAGACAGGCACATATCTGATCACTCGGCACTTTATGTAACCATTTCATTACCAAGTAGGTACAAATGGCCAATGTGGAAACTTAATCCCTTTTGGCTCTCGTTGTTTGCCGAGCCAGATCCTATAGCCAGAGCACTTACATTGTTTCTGAGAGATAACATTGGTACGGCTGGGCTGGGGCTGGTTTGGGATACAGCGAAAGCCTTTTTGAGAGGACAACTTATCAAAACAATATCACAGATTAAAACTGACACCAAGGCTTGGGAACTATTGATAAGAAATAGAGTCACCGAGACTGAAAACGATTATATTAACAATCCCACAGGAGACAATAAGAGAGCATGGTTGAGTGCACAGACAATGTCTGGACAACTGGCGTTGCAGCTGGCGGAGAACAAACGTTTTTTTCTCCAACAGTCATATTTTGAAGAGGGGGAGACGACTGGCCATATGCTTGCAGTACTGGCGCGGTCTCAACAGTCGACCTCTCTCATCTCCGCCATATGTGACGCACAGGGTGCTCTGAAATGCTCTACTCCTGATATTCTGAAGGTCTTTGGTGATTTCTATGCTGATCTATATACATCTAAAGTTACGCCCACTGATAGTGCAATAACACACTTCTTAGATAGCTGTGAACTCCCCAGTCTCTCACTAGAGGATAGGGTCATGCTCAATGCCCCTTTAACTGCAGAAGAACTGGATGCTGCCCTATCTCAAACTAAAAACAATAAAGCACCAGGTATAGATGGCCTCCCTGCAGAGATATACAAACGCTATGCAGACTCCATGCTCCCCACACTGCTGAAGGTATACAATGAGGCATTTAAGGAGGGTTCATTGCCAAGCTCAATGAATGAGGCAATCATTATTGTTATATTAAAACCGGGTAAAGATGTGAATTCCCCAGGATCTTACAGACCCATCTCACTGCTCACATCCGATATCAAGTTGCTGGCCCGGATGTTAGCAAACAGATTGGCCAAGGTAATTCATAAAATAGTGCATAGAGACCAATCCGGGTTTATCCCCACGAGATCCACGGCCCAAAATATAAGAAGACTATTCCTGAACTTACAGCTCCCAGTGGACAACACAGGCAATAGAGCAATTTTTTCGCTGGACGCAGCTAAGGCTTTCGACAGTGTCGAGTGGCCTTATCTGTGGAAAACATTACAAAATATGGGATTGGGAGATACCTTTATTCGATGGATACAGCTTTTGTATGCTGCGCCCACGGCCAGAATACGGATTAATGGGGAACTTTCAGAACCCTTTCCTTTGTTTAGAGGCACCAGACAGGGGTGCCCACTGTCGCCCCTGCTGTTTGCCTTGGCCCTGGAACCTCTGGGAGCAAAAATCAGAGGAGACTCTAGAATAGCGGGATTTCAAAGAGGTATGAATAAAGATGTAGTGTCCATGTACGCAGATGATACCCTGCTCTACCTAGGAGACACAAAAGACTCATTAGAAACGGTTATGTCCCTCATCAAGGACTTCGGGGAGTTATCGGGCTTCTCCATTAACTGGGACAAGTCAGTGCTGATGCCGCTTGACCCCCTGAACATTCCATTACCACTGGGTGCAGAGATGATACAACAGGTAGGCTCATTCCGCTATCTAGGGATCCAGGTGACCCCTAATCCAGCCACTTATGTTGAACAGAACCTAACACCCTTATTAACCAAATTCCGCGAAAAAAGCAGGGCCTGGTGTAAACTGCCCCTGTCTGTTGTTGGTAGAATTAACCTTATTAAAATGGTCTGGGCACCACAACTACTTTATATTTTTAACAACTCCCCAGTTTGGATACCAAAAAAATGGTTCGATAAATTAGAGACCCAATTCAGAGAGCTCATATGGAGAAAAAAAATAGCGAGGATAAAATTATCAACGTTACAATACGGCAAAGAGGAGGGAGGACTTGCAGTCCCTCATCCTAGGATGTATTATCTCGCCTCCCAACTACAACAACTAGGAGGATGGGGCCTGCTGGACCCGAAAGACCCGATCCGTAAACTTGTGGTGCTGGAAGACAATAACTATTCAGCACTGACAGGTTTGGAGGCGGGATTCTTACATTTAGACCCGGAAGCTCCTACAGTTAAATTATTAAACTCACTTTGGGCCTATGTCAAAAAACTAATGGGCATCACGGGCTTTCTGTCCAGCACGCCTCTCTGGCGAAATAGACAACTGAAAGAAATACAAAAACTAAAAGACTTCAAGGGTTGGGAGGACGCAGGCATCAAATATATCTCACAGTTATACCAGGGCAACACTCTCAAATCATTTCAACAGATCCACACAGAGTTTGGAATCCCACATAATAATTTTTATAAATACCTCCAATTGCGACATGCCTTACAAACCCAGAATAGAAATGCTAGAATCCAACCGACAGAACATCCGATTATACAAGATGTATTTATGAATGAAGTTAAAAAGGGCATGATATCTAGATGTTATAATACACTTATAGCACGAATACAAGACCCCTCTAGATTACCATCCAGACAGAGGTGGGAGGAAGATATAGGAGCAATAGATGGAGACACCTGGGAGATATGCCTTATGAATGCCCCCTTGGTGTCACTTTCTGCATCACAGAAACTTTCACATCTTTACCTTCTACATAGGGCGTACAGAACCCCTCTTCAACTCTATAAGTGGGGAATTAGAGATTCACCCCTGTGCCCAAAATGTGAACGGGATCATGGAGACTTACTCCACATGATCTGGAAATGCCCCAAGCTATTCAGATATTGGAAGGAAGTACTGGACACAATTTCAGAAGTATATATGGTATCTCTTGAGAGAACTCCGGTGGTCTGTATACTGGGGGGAATAGACGAAGAGTTTGCACCTCCACCTACACGTATAGCGCTTCTTCGTCTACTATACATAGCAAAGAAATTAATTGCCCAGTGGTGGATTACCCCGCGAGTTCCCACCAGGGGGCAATGGATAGACAGCGTGAATAGGATCCTAATAAGAGAAAAAATAACCTACCAACGTAGAAAGGCTCCACAAAAATTCCTCTCCATATGGCAGGCGTGGTTGGACGTTCCTGGTTTGGCCCCGCATCAACTAGTTAGGGATAGGTTACTCATGGGTTGATGTAGACTTGACTACTGTATAGTAACTATGCGAATGCAAGGAAACGTGAAAATTTAAAAAAAAAAAAAAAAAAAAAAAAATAAAGACAGCCCTTGGGGAATATGAAACAGTATGTATGATGAGGTACTGCATGGCAAGGCTTTACTCTGTTTTGTTTCTATCCCTTTTTTTTTCTGTTTTTCCCTTCCTTTTTATTTCCTTACTTTAAAGATGAATATAATATTGAACTAAACATAACGAATCAAGTTAAGGTTGTCGGAATTATAATACAGTAAGAGTTGATTCTGATATTGCTGTTGAATGAACAACAGGTTCACTATTTTTATACTCTAATATGATTGGAAATCATTAAGCGCTCAGCATATAAGGGTACTATTATTATAGCTGGTATTTGCTTAAATCTGTACCTTGTATGGAGTCATACTCCCTGCGAAATATATTGTGTGTTAGACCTATTATAATTAAAAGACATAAGTAAGACAGGTGATGCTCCTGGTAGCATTTCATTGGAACAGTCTACAATAATCTAAGGTAGTTGATAACTGCTCCTGTGACATGCTTTATGAGAATCCCGAAATTTGTACATGCCATATACGAGTATCTGTATGCTATCTGTATTTGTTTCTTTATGCAAAATAAAAACCTTTCTGACTAAAAAAAAAAGTATTCAGACCCTTTGCTCAGTATTTAGTAGAAGCACTTTTTTGATCTAATACAGCCATGAGTCTTTTTGGGAAAGATGCAACAAGTTTTTCACACCTGGATTTGGGGATCCTCTGCCATTCCTCCTTGCAGTTCCTCTCCAGTTCTGTCAGGTTGAATGGTAAACGTTGGTGGACAGCCATTTTTAGGTCTCTCCAGAGATGCTCAATTGGGTTTAAGTCAGGGCTCTGGCTGGGCCATTCAAGAACAGTCACGCAGTTGTTGTGAAGCCACTCCTTCGTTATTTTAGCTGTGTGTTTAGGGTCATTGTCTTACTGGAAGGTAAACCTTCAGCCCAGTCTGAGGTCCTGAGCACTTCGGAGAAGGTTTTCGTCCAGGATATCTCTGTACTTGGCCACATTAATCTTTCCCTCGATTGCAAGATGCTGACAATTATTGGACAGGTGATGAGCAGTGCCTGGTTTTCTCCACACATACCGCTTAGAATTCAGGCCTATCTTGGTCTCATCAGACCAGAGAATCTGATTTCTCACCATCTTGGAGTCCTCCATGCAGACTTTCATGTGTCTTGCAGAGAGGCTTCCGTCGGGCCACTCTGCCATAAAGCCCCGACTGGTGGAGGGCTGCAGTGATGGTTGACTTTCTACAACTTTCTCAGTTTAGCTCAGTTTGGCCGGACAGCCAGCTCTAGGAAGGGTTCTGGTCGTCCCAAACGTCTTCCATTTAAGGATTATGGAGGCCACTGTGCTCTTAGGAACCTTAAGTGCAGCAGAAATTTTTTTGTAACCTTGGCCAGATCTGTGTCTTGCCACAATTCTGTCTCTGAGCTCTTCAGGCAGTTCCTTTGACCTCATGATTCTCATTTGCTCTGACATGCACTGTGAGCTGTAAGGTCTTATATAGACAGGTGTGTGGCTTTCCTAATCAAGTCCAATCAGTATAATCAAACACAGCTGGACTCAAATGAAGGTGTAGAACCATCTCAAGGATTATCAGAAGAAGTGGACAGCACCTGAGTTAAATATATGAGTGTCACAGCAAAGGGTCTGAATACTTAGGACCATGTGATATTTCAGTTTTTCTTTTTTAATAAATCTGCAAAAATTTCAACAATTCTGTGTTTTTCTGTCAATATGGGGTGCTGTGTGTACATTAATGAGGAAGAAAATGAATTTTTAATGATTTTAGCAAATGGCTGCAATATAACAGTGAAAAATTTAAGGGGGTCTGAATACTTTCCATTCCCACTGTAAGTAATGGCACACAGCAGCCCTAGCATTGCAGCGGGAGAGCGCGTTGAGAGAACATCGTAGGAAGAACAGAGGGAGAAGATAGCAAAGTGGGGAATAATGGCAGCGGAAGAAGACATCAGCGGAGGGAGAAGAACCGAAGGATGAAGACATCGCCTGAGGGAGAAGAAATTAGAAGGAAGGGGCCCCCTGCCCACAGACCCCAACAACCAAAGTTGTTGGGAAGAGGCCTTCCTCCCAATCAACATGGGAACAGGGTGCTTCATGGTGGGGGTGGGGGCACAAAGCACCACCCACCCCCAAATGTTGAGGGCATGTGGCCTAGTATGGTCCAGGACGGGGTTTGGGCGCTCGATCATTACCCCTTTTCCTGACCTGCCAGGCTGTGTGTTCAGATAAGGTTCTGGTATGGATTTTGGGGGGGCCCACGGCATTTTTTGGTGTGGGGGGGTTCACCTTAAAATCCATACCAGATCAAAGGGTCTGGTATGGTCTTGGGGGGAACCCCACGCCATTTTTCTTTTTTTTAAGGAGGGTTTATCATGATCCAACTTCTGGTGCTACTTCTATTCAAATCAATGGGCTTTCATGGGGAACCATTGATTTTGGCAGAGGAACGCTGCTAAAAGCTAGCATGGCTAAACGTGCATTAACACCAATGTAAGAAGCCACTAAAAGTATATTTTTACAGCTTATTCCTGGCATGGGTTTTCTAACGCCCTGTGTGAATGAGGCCTAAGGCTCGGTTCACACATGGGCGGCACGACTTGCAGGTCGCCTCAGCGAGGCGACCTGCAAACGACTGCGGGGCGACTTGCGAGACGACTTCTGCATAGAAGTCTATGCAAGTCGCCCCAAGTCGCCCCCAAAGTAATACAGGAACCTTTTTCTAAGTCGGAGCGACTTGCGTCGCTCCAATTAGAACGGTTCCATAGCACAGAACGGGAGGCGACTTGTCAGGCGACTAGGTCGCCTGACAAGTCGCCCCAGTGTGAACCGAGCCTAAGTCTAATGGTTTTATGCCCCCCACCCCAAACAGGGAGTGGATTGCTCTGGGATAATGTGGCTAAACTTATTTTATCTGTTGAATTTTTGTAGAACTGGCTGATTTACTGCTACGAACATTTTTCCGTGCCCTTTGTTTTTCCTGTTTCTTTTTTTATTTATTTTTCTATACCAGTGTTAATTTTGACCACAAATTTTCATATAAATTTAGTTTTGACTAAAATGCAATTTAGTTTTAGTCATTTTAGTCATCTCAATTGTTTTAGTCTAGTTTTAGTCGACTAAATAACAAGATTTTAGTTGACTAAATCTATAGTAGATTTAATCAACTAAAATATAATGACCGAGATTACATACCTTTAGGTTTGCCACCCATCCAGGTTTCACCCGGACAGTCCGGGTTTGGAGTCAGGTGCCCAGATTTCAGGCTGCCTGAAACCCGGACACCCGACCCTGCAGAGACCGGGCGGCAGCCTTTAATGAACTCAGTGTGTAAAGTCAATGCGGAAACGCAGGGCAGCCCGCGATGGGTGCTGGTGCACAGGGCACACACCTGTTACGGGCAGCCCTGCAGTTACAAAATGACCGGACACACTGAATTCACATCAGTGCGGCCGTTCATTAAAGGTTGCCATCCGGTCCCAGCTGAGTCGGGTGTCCGGGTTTCAGGGCACCCGACTCCAAACCAGGGCTGTCGGGGGAAAACCCAGAAGGGTGGCAACCCTACAGTTATGCAATTGCGGTCATTACATTTTAGTTGATTAAATCTACTATAGATTTAGTCTACTAAAACTAGACTAAAACAATTCAGATGACTAAAATATGACTAAAACGAAATGGCATTTTAGTCGAAACTAAAACTAGATCAAAATTTGCGGTCAATATTAACACTGGTATTGACAAATGTAAAAAAATTATTAAAAAAAAAAAAAAAAAAGGCAAGAAAAACAAAGGGTAACAATTTCGTAGCCAATTCTACAGAAATTCAACAGATAGAATAAGTTCAGCCACATCATCCCTGAACAATCCACTCCCTGTTTAGGGGTGGCATAAAACCTTTGGACTTATGTTGCTCCAATGAGAGATTTTATTTTGCATTTATAACTTTTGAAAAGTGTTGCTTTTATAACCAATGGGTTGGTATTTGGGGCTCTGTATCTTTAAATTTCCACAATAAAATCATACTGTATTATAAGTGTATGACACATCTCCATTGTAAACGTATTGGTCCAATGGGAGATTTTGTTTTTGACTCATTTAGAAGTATTGGAAAAATGTCATTGTGTAACCAATAGGTTGGAATTTGGGGCTCTGTATCTTTAAATTTGCACAGTAAAATCATACCGTATTGTAAATGTTATAGAGTGTATGTGTGACAACTCTGTGTAATCATTTTATATTACATTACATTTAGTTTTTCTGTGTTGAAAATTCTACCAAAAAAACTTGTCTAATAGCAAGACCACTGAAACTGTCTGATGGCTTGACTCCAGTCAATCAAAGGGACAAGAAACAAAACCTAACTGTGGGGACATATATATCATTATGATATAGTAACAATATATATGTATATGTGGCCAACATATGTTGAAAAGACAAATACTTACAGAGCTCAGAAGATTTAGGGTAATAAGATGTAAACATTGATATAAGAGTCATATATTTGCCCCAATAGCTCGCTCATAAAAGATTGTAAGTCTATGGGGAAAAAAAAGATAAGAATATATACACAATATATATATATACACACACACACTATATATATTTTTTCACATACATACATATATTGTTAAGGCTATTGAGTTGTTCACATAGTGCCAGATGTAGCATATCATAAACTCGGCATAAAGGCACAATCACAAAAATGATAAGTTACTACACTTGAACTTCAACGTGAAAATGATGGTGGGACCTGCATGCCTCCTCTTTCGTGCTTATTTGGCTGCGCCTGTACTCTAAACTCTGCCAACGAAATAGAGCGGCTCGTTTGGCTCCTCAATGGCCGTCATCCAGCGCACAAAGGCTGGCGTATGACTACGTCATCACGCCAGCCTTGTTTTCTGGTTGCCAGGCAATGGGTTTTATTTCCCGTTGCGCTGACATCCGTTGTGCGCATGACGCGGGCCTCCGCTGCCCTGCCCGCTGGGCGATATCGGCATGTATTCGACACCTCGTGCTCTCTGTGTCTTATGCCGGGTCCGTCGTGAACGGACATTTGTCACCCTGCGGCGGTTTCGCCCGCCCAGGGGGGAGCAACTTGGTCATGCCTTGTTGTTGTAGGGCTTCCCTTTTGACCAAAGATTGTGGGCGTGTTTGTTTGTTCCCGCACTTTCAAGCTCCTCCTTCCTCCCACTTGCCTGATCTCTCCCTCTATATGGGGGCTATATAAGGACTGTGTCTGACTAGAACGAGTGGTTAGATCTGTCGTGTATTGACTAGAGTCATCCCTTTTAAACAAAATATCTGGTAAGTGTGTGTGTGTGTGTTCTCTGCTCTTATTGGCCGTTGGATAAGATTTGTGTTCATCCATTGCCTTTAGCCACTACAACCAATATACTGATATTATTATTTTTTAATTTTAGGCTTATGCTTTCCACCTTAACCATCTCAATACAGTGCACTTACACCCAGGGGCATTGCTAGGTGGCAAAAAGACCAGGGGCTTCAGTCCAAGGCCAGCACGGGGTGGGGGGCCCTAGTGGCGCTGGGTTTTTTGGTTGGGCGGTGGGGCTGCTTTGCTTACCAGTGCCCATCAATGCTGACCACTAAACTGGCCTAGCTACCTGACATACATACACATACATACCCACACCGACCTACACTGAACTACACACACTGACCTATCTCACACACACTGACTAGGGATGAGCCGAACACCCCCCGGTTCGGTTCGCAACCAGAACATGCGAACAGGCAAAAAATTTGTTTGAACACCGTTAACGTCTATGGGACACGAACATGAATAATCAAAAGTGCTCATTTTAAAGGCTTATATGCAAGTTATTAAATCTGTGTTATAAAGTAATCCCAATTAGACTAAATTATCACACTAGACAGCGCTAATGTTGAGCAATTGAAACATGTGGCCAACAACACATAAAAGGACAGTCATATATATAAAAAAAAAAAAAAAAAAAAAAAAAAAAAAAAGTCCCTTAAAAGAAGGTCCCTTATAAAGGGTAGTGATGTCAAGTTCAGGGTGTAGTTCAGATAATTAACAGGTGATCATGAAAACAGTCCTCCACATGCACCTTCCACCGATCACTACGAAATCCACCCGGTGACAGACACTCTCCCCCTAGGGGGTTAAACTCATCAGAAATGGGGCGCAATAAAGCCTTCAGAGTCAGCACTCTTTAACAGCAGTTTGTTGCCATCATCACTATACATAAGGTCACAGATTTGCAGGGCTCATAATGAATCAAAGAAAACAGAAAAAAAGGTGCACATAGCGTAATCCTGTTTATTGACTCAGAATCCCTTGCACAAAGACAGACAGAGAACCCCCCTTCAATAAAATACGTACATCAAGTAAAATCAAAAGTGAGCAATCAATCGAACAGGCAGGTAATGTAAGTGTGTCAACTTCACCAAAGGATGTCAGCGCCGCTACACGGGAAAAGATGAATACTTCCTGGTTGTGCAGATGACTCAGGTGGAGCGCACACGTCACTTCCTACGTCGCGTATGCAAGTTATTGTCATAAAAGTGTTTGGGGTCCTGCCCCAGGGGATGTGTTTCAGTGCAAAAAAAAGCTTTAAAAACGGCCGTTTTTTCGGGAGCAGCGATTTTAATAAAGCTTAAAGTGAAACAATAAAAGTTAAATATTCCTTTTAATTTCGTACATGGGGGGATGTCTATAGTATGCCTGTAAAGTGGCGCTTTTTTTCCAGTGTTCACAATAGTCACAGCAAAATTACATTTTCTAAAGGTGGGGAGGGGGGAGTCATGAAGTAATAGCGGTGTCGGCTATAGTGATTTGACTATAGGAGAAATCAAAAGTGCTAATTTTAAGGGATAATATGCAAGTTATTGTCATAAAAAGTGTTAGGGGACCTGGGTCCTGCCCCAGGGGACATGTATCAATGCAAAAAAGTTTTAAAAACTGATTTTTTTTTTTTTTTTTTTTTTTTTTGGGAGCAGTGATTTTAACCACTTACCAACCGGCCCATAGCCGAATGACGGCTGCAGGGCGGTTGGATAACTCTGGGTGGACGTACTATGACGTCCTCCCAGAATTCCCCTCTCGCGCGCCCCCCTGGGGCGCGCACCCGAACACATCCGTGACCGCCGGGTCCCATGTGATCGAGCTGTCAAATGACGGCGCGATCACATGTAAACAGACCGGCGTCATCTGATGACGCCGGTTCCTCTCCTCCCCTCCTGTGTACCGATCGGTACACTGTGGAGGAGAGGGAGATGGATGGATGTCTGCAGCGCTGTGGGCTGTATGTGTAGTGCCCACAGCGCTGCACAGAGACATCCATCCATCCATGCTCAGCCATCCCTCACTACTAATGCTGTGCAATACTCTGCAATACCCCCACAATACTATGCAATGCTGTGCAATACTCTGCAATACCCCCACAATACTCTGCAATGCTGTGCAATACTCTGCAATACCCCCACAATGCTGTGCAATACTCTGCCATGCCCCCGCCATACTCTGCCATGCCCCCGCCATACTCTGCCATGCCCCCGCCATACTCTGCCATGCCCCCGCCATACTCGCCCTCTATATGTGGCCAGGCTGTGGAAGTCTCACACATGGGGTATCGCCGTACTCAGGAGGAGTAGGAGAATCTATTTTGGTGTGTCATTTTTGGTATGTACATGTTATGTGGTAGAAATATTGTATAAATGGACAACTTTGTGTTAAAAAAAAAAAAAAGCGTTTTAACCACTTCCCGCCCGCCGGCCGTCATACAACATCCTTGACTTTGTGCGGAGATATCTGAATGATGGTTGCAGCTACAGGCATCATTCAGATATCAGCTTTTTCAGCCGGCGATTCCCTACACCATGAGAATGATCATAGCAGCTGTTCCACTGCTTGATCGTTCTTACGGAAGGCGAGAGGGGACATCCCCCCTTCCCGCCGCCTTGCGGTGCTTCTACCGACTCACCGCTACGATCGAAGCCATGATCTTTTTTTTTTTTTTTTTTTATTTCAGGCTTCCCAGCCTAGAGGTGAGATGTGGGGTCTTATTGACCCCATATCTCACTGTAAAGAGGACCTGTCATGCCATATTCCTATTACAAGGATGTTTATATTCCTTGTAATAGGAATAAAAGTGGTCAAAATTTTTTTTTTTTTTTGGAAAAAAGCATCAAACTAAAATAAAGTAAAATGAACAATAAAAAAAAAAAAAAAATTTTTAAAGCGCCCCTGTCCCTGTGTGCTCGCATGCAGAAGCGAACGCATACGTAAGTCCCGCCCACATATGAAAACGGTGTTCAAACCACACATGTGAGGTATCGCTGCGATCGGTAGAGCGAGAGCAATAATTTTGGCCCTAGACCTCCTCTGTAACTCAAAACATGTAACCAGTAAAAAATTTGAAAGCGTCGCCTATGGGGATTTTTGAGTAGCAAAGTTTGGCGCCAAAATTGCACGCGCTTGTGGAATGAAGGGTGACATGTTGGGTATCTATTTACTCGGCGTAACTTCATCTTTCACATTATGCAAAAACATTGGGCTAACTTTACTGTTTTGGTTTTTGTAAAGCACAAAACAGTTTTTTTTTTCCAAAAAAAACGAGTTAAAAAAATTGCTGCGCAAATACCGTGCGAGATAAAAAGTTGCAACGACCGCCATTGTATTCTCTAGGGTCTTTGCTAAAAAAACATATATAATGTTTTGGGGTTCTAAATAATTTTCTAGCTAATAAATGATGATTTTTACATGTAGGAGAGAAATGTCAGAATTGGCCTGGGTGCTCCAGAACGCCTGAAGGTGCTCCCCTGCATGTTGGGCCTCTGTATGTGGCCACGCTGTGTAAAAGTCTCACATGTGGTATCACCATACTCGGGAGTAATAGCAGAATGTGTTTTGTGGTGTAATTTGTGGTATGCATATGCGGTCTGTGAGAAATACCCTGCTAATATGACAATTTTGTGGAAAAAAAAAAACCTTGATTTTGCAAAGAATTGTGGGAAAAAATGACAACTTCAAAAAACTCACCATGCATCTTTCTAAATACCTTGGAATGTCTTCTTTCCAAAAAGGGGTCATTTGGGGGGGTATTTGTACTTTTCTGGCATGTTAGGGTCTCAAGAAATGAGATAGGCCGTCAGTACTTCAGGTGTGATCAATTTTCAGATATTCGCACCATAGCTTTTGGACTCTATAACCTTCAAAAAGACCAAATAATATCCACCGATTTGGGTTATTTTTACCAAAGATATGTAGCGGTATAAATTTTGGCCAAAATATATGAAGAAAAATTACTAATTTGCAAAATATTATAACAGAAATGAAGAAAAATGTATTTTTTTACAGATTTTTCGGTCTTTTTTCTTTTACGGCGCAAAAAATAAAGGACCCAGCAGTGATTAAATACCACCAAAAGAAAGCTCTATTTGTGTGGAAAAAAGGACAAAAATTTCATAAAGATACAGTGTTGCTTGACTGAGTAATTGTCATTCAAAATGTGAGAGCACCAAAAGCTGAAAATTGGTCTGGTTAGGAAGGGGGTTTAAGTGCCCAGTTGTCAAGTGGTTAATGCTTAAAGTGAAACAAAAGTGTAATATTCCTTTAAATTTCGTACTGGGGGGGTGTGTGTCTATAGTATACCTGTAAAGGGGCGCATGTTTGCGTGAGGGTCCCCCTAAATTCCATACCAGGCCCTTCAGGTCTGGTATGGATTTTAAGGGGAACTCCGCCCCAAAATGAAAAAAAAATGACGTGGGGTCCCCCCAAAAATCCATATCAGACCCTTATTCCGAGCACGCAACCTAGCAGGCCACAGGAAAAGGGGGGACGAGAGCGGCCCCCCCTCCTGAGCCCTTCCAGGCAACATGCCATCAACATTGGGAGGGTGCTTTGGGGTAGCCCCCCCCCCCCCCCCAAGCACCTTGTCCCCCTGTTGATGGGAAGAAGAGCCTCATCCCCACAACCCTTGCTCGGTGGTTGTGGGGGGCTTATCGGAATCTGGAAGCCCCCTTTAACAAGGGGACCACCAGATCCCGCCCCCCATGTGTGAATTGGTAATGGGGTACAAATGTACCCCTACCATTTCACAAGATGGTTTTTGACAAGTCCTTTTATTAATTTCTTCTTCTTCTTTCATCCTCTTTCTTCTGCTTCTCTGCTCCACCCGGTGACCCTGCCCTCCATTATATAAGAAGTGTCAGAAGAACCGAAGCATCACACGGCGGAAGACTCCCACTGAGACGGATCGTGAGGACGGAGCATAGAAGGAGGTGGAGGAGACCGTCTCTTGTGTTTTTTGATACTTTTTTTGTAAAATGGTAGGGGTACATTAGTACCCCATTACCGATACACACATGGGGGGGGAGGGATCTGGGGGTCCTCTTGTTAAAGGGGGCGTCCAGATTCCAAAAAGCCTCCTGCCCGCAGACCCCCACTACCACCGGGCAAGGGTTGTGGGGATGAGGCCCTTCTCCCCATCAACATGGGGACAAGGTGCTTTGGGGGTCTACCCCAAAGCACCCTCCCAATGTTGAGGGCATGTGGCCTGGTACGGTTCAGGAGGGGGGGAGCTCTCGTCCTGTCCCCCCCCCCCCCTTTCCTGCGGTCTGCCAGGTTGCATGCTCGGATAAGGGTCTGGTATGGATTTTTGGGGTGACTCACGTCGTTTTGTTTAAATTTTGGTTCGGGGTTCCCCTGTGGGGAAATCCCATGCTGTTTTTATCAATGAGCGAGTAGTTTTAAATGACTTTTTCTCTAGTCATCTTCCAGGACGGCACACCTGAGAGATGAGAGGCTCCTCCCTACAGGAAACACAATCAATCGACAGCTGTTTTAAGTCCCCACCCTTCCCCTTGATCCTCAGTTTTTGATTGTGTTTCTCCCTACACAGCGAAACCATTTGTTTTTTTCAAATGACCCGAAGCCTGGCGCTGGTGGTCCCCCCCTGGGAGCCGGACCAAATGCCTGGGAAAGGCCTACGGCCACATCACCCTGAAAGTGAAAGAGGGCGCCGCCTGCCCGATCTCGGAGGTTAGCCTCTGGGTCTGGCCGGATATATTTATCCTTCCTGGGGGGTTCCCCTATCCTTTCCTCAGGGGGGGCAGCAGAAACTGGAAGAGCCCCCCTGAGAGCTGAAGGCCCCTGGGTACAGTGGTGTCCCCAGAACTTCAGGGGCCTTTTTCCTGTCTCCCCCCCTTACCTGTCCGAGCGTCCGTTCAGACAGGGGTGCTGGCTGTCAGTTCTTTCCAGGGCCCCCGACTCCTGGGCCCCTGGTAGCCCGCGTGGGCTGCTGGGGAGGGCGCCGCTTGAACGACCCGCGTTCTTACCCAGGAGGGAAGGCTGAGAGTCAGCAGGAGCAGGCGCCCACATCCTCCTTTCGAGGAGGCACCAGTTCACTACGGTGGATGTCTGCCTAAACCACCTCCAGAATGGAATGAGGAACGTACGGCATTGCCCCCCCCCCCCCAGGTGTATATACTGACTGGCAGGACACAGCCTAACCCTATGGGGACAGTAGTTGGGGGGGGGGGGCACTTTGGCGGCTATCCTCCTTGCGTGTGGACCATAAGGATGGAAAAGCAAGCCCGGTGGCTGTGGAAAAAGGGGAAGACTACAACGGTGAGTACTTTCCTTTACCTTGGGAATTTAGCTGCAAAATCCCCAATCCCAGCCTGATGGTTTCTGGGCATTTGAGATAATCTCCCCTGGGGTCTAGATTCAAATAGCCCAGAAGCTTCTGCTAAAAACACCAGCTACAGCTCCCTCTTGCATCAGAGATGCTGTATGGTGGACAAGTGGTGCAGAGGAGCGAGTGTGCCTAAACCACCTCAGATGGGAAAGAGGTAGGTAAGGCATTTCTTCCCCTTCCCCCTGTATTTACTAAGTGGTGCAGTGCAGGACCTGGGGTCTGCATAACAAAATAGCCCAGAAGCTACTGCTAATACCACCATCCACAGCTCCCTCTTACAGCAGAGACACTGGTTATCACAACAGTAGGTTTCCAACACTCTCCCTACATGTCCGGTTGTGGGACATTAGTAGGGATGAATAGAGCGAAGGGGGGGGGGACCTGGTAGATACAAAGAGTTCCTTACAGGCCAGGTATACCACTGAACAATTTATGGATTGTGCAATGGTTGAAGGATTCAGGAGTAAGTTCTCCTGGTCAGCAGGTGCACTAGGTTATATGGCCCTATTAGCCCAGCTGCTAGGAATCTGAAGTCATAAGCCCCAACCTCCCACTCCACCTTTACATTGTGGTTATATTGAAGTGCAGGAGGTAAGAAAAACCTTTTTGTTGGTTTGGGGTGCAGTCAACCCAGTGACAGATCTAAAGGCGATTTACCATAAATTGCTTCCTATATCCTTTAAGGATTTTCTGTGCAAACATATGCAAGAGCTAGATAGATACATGATTGCTTGTTTAAGGCCTGCAGATGGCTATTTTCCTCCAGGCTAAATTGGTGATCACCTTTTCTAGAGGCTGTCCTAAATTGGTCTCTAGGGCGGGGCTCATTGAGACTTTAGTTTCTGATCAGCCCCACCTGTGTGTGAGCTGACCAGCATTTGCTCAGTCTACGGAGGTAAGGTAGGACAACAGCTACTATGGTAAGGTGTCTAACCATTTTTAGAATTTGTTCCTTCACTGGGGGGTGAAGTGTTAGTATCTACAGCCCAGGCTATGCCTAGGGATCAAATTGCTCTGTTTGGTTATTGCATAAAGGGATTCACCAGTAGACCTCAGTAGTGAAGGTTTGTCCTTGCTGGGATATTTTGTGGCACAGCAGAAATACACATTGAGATTTGTGACATCTCTGCTCATAAGGGGTATAGTGCTGTACATCAGAAATGCACTGCACTGAAGCTTTGTTGTTGTCTGTTATATCCTAAAGGTACTGCCTTATTTGGCTACAGATCAGAAAAATACAACAGGGAAGGTGGTCTGTACTTTCTGGTCTTGTGACGCATGGCGGAAATGCACATCATTGAGTTTTATGACATCTCTGCTCATATTTGTTATATTGCTGCACATCAGACATACTCAAAATTGAGTTCTGTCTGGGGTTTTTTGTGTCCTGTATTACTGCCTTATTGGTTGCTTATTAGAAAGGCAGTAGTGAAGATTGATGGTCCTGAATTGTGGGGAAATATAAATTGAACCTGTGCCAGGGGTAGTACTGGTACTGCCTTTTGGTAATAGGTGCAGCCCCGCAAAGTGGCGTCAGGCTGACAGTGCTATTAACGGCAAAGGTTGCCGATTTTAGGCATGCGATTTTACATGTTGAGTCGCATGCCAAATCCCTTCAATATGGATGTGCTATCTCTATTCAGATTGTTATATTGTTGCACATCAGATATATACAAGATTGAAGGTTGTCTGTCCCTTTATGTCTTACATTTACTGCCTTATTGGCTGCATATCAGAGGGGACACAGCAGTGGGGTTGCTTGTCCTTTTCTGATTTGTTTTTACTGCCTCAGCAGGGAGACACATTGAGGATGGTGGCGTATCTGCTCAGTATTGGTATATTACTACACATCAGACATACACAAAGATTGAAGATTGTTTGTGTCCTGTATGTTCTATATTTACTGCCTTATCGGCTGCATATCAGAAAGGCACAGCAGTGAGGGGTGTCTTTTCTGTTTCTCATTGTTCTACCTTGCTGCTTCTTAAGGATACACAGCAGGGGGTTGTTGGCTGCACGCCTCCAGGGAGATACAGCATTGGGGACCCCTCGCTTGTTCAACCTGAAAATTGCAAGTTACCTGCGACCTGTGTAATCTTGAGGTCTGTGGATCCAGAAAGCAGGGTCTGCTTGGTGGCGCTGCGACCTGGAGTTGCACAGACACAATTGGTTCCCATTGGAAGCCATAGTGTATGACTTTTCTCTTGCGTTTTTGCGGTTGCAGGTTGGGTCGCACAGGTGTGGGAGCCCTAAGTTTCCCTTCTGGTTGAGGTTTTGCTACACACAAGAATAGACATCATGGAGTTTATTGCCTTACTTTGCAATACACCAGAAAGATCGCAGCTAGGAAGGCTGTCTGTTTTTATGTGGCTGCACAGCAGAAATACTCAACATTGAAGCTTGTTGGTGCTTTCTGTTTCAGATTCCCTTACCTTACTGCACTTCGGAAAAACACAATGCTGCAGGTTGCTTGGGTTCTTTCCATGTTGGTTCTATGTATGTGACTGCACTACAGAACTGCATAACAGAAAGATATTGTCTTGTTATGTTGGTTTAGCTAGCCAGTACCATATTGATCTTATAACTGTATTTGGTGGTTCATCAGAAATACGCAACATAGAAGTTTGGGTCTTTCTGTCTTATATTTATTGCCCTGTTTTGCTGTACATCAGTAAAACTCCACCGTAAACAGGACTCCCGTCCTTTATGTGTGTGTTTGTGTGTATGTATGTGTATGTGTGTGTATATATATATATATATATATATATATATATATATATATATATATATATATATATATATATATATATATATATATATATATATATATATATATATATATATATATATATATATCTCTATCTATCTCTCTCAGTTATGACCTAGCTAGCTGCACTTCAGAAACACGCAACATTTAGGGTCGGTTCACACTAAGGCAGCACGACTTACAGCGCGACTGCCTCAGGCGACCCAGGACATGACTCAGCGGCGACTTGCGAAACTACTTCTGTATGGAAGTTGCCCCCAAAGTCGTACAGGAACCTTTTTTCTAAGCCGGAGCGACTTGCATCGCGCCGATTTAGAACGGCTCCATTGCACAGAACAGGACGCTACTTGTCAGGTGACTAGGTCGCCTGACAAGTCGTCCCAGTGTGAACCAAGACTGATGGTTTGCGTGTGTCTTAATGTTTTTACAGATTGGCTGCACATCAGAAAACCAGACTGTGAGGACTGTTTGTCTACATTGAAGTTCAGATTTGGGTCTCTCCCATATTTGATATGTTGGTTTAGCTAGCCACACTCAGATACACATTATTGTCTATGCTTGTGTCCTTTTTGTCTAAATCTATTGTGCTGGGTCCACAATCTATGATCTTTTTTAATTTGTGATATTAATAATGCATGTATCACCTTTTGTATTTCAACCCTCTTTTCCGTGGAGGGGCCTGGAGTTCTGGCGGCAGACGTCACATGTCAGAAAGCCTCAGCCCCATACATTCAGGAATGCTGGAACCATTTCCTAGGGTTGAAGCCCAGTAGGGTTATAGGACACTGGAGGAAGGCGATAAAGAATCACCCTGTTTAATAAGAACTTGGGAAGTTCTGTTCAGAGGAGTATTATGACCTAAAGATGAAGTATAAAGATGTCCACCCGACCTAATAGGTTACGGCTCGGTGCATGGCCTTCATCTCACCCTTCTAGCAGAACTAGATGTAGCGGTATAAGTGTTATACTCCTGCTATGAACTTTATTCTCCTGAAGTAGGCACTTTGGCGTAAGTAAAGCCACAGAGTGGGCATGCCTTAAACCCAGGGATTAAGCCTTGGTTAATCTATTACCCTTAAGTAGGCTTCCCTTTAGTCTTGGCTGATGTAAAGATAAAAATGAACAAAAAAGGTTGTCTGTTAGGGGCCCACCTTTTTTTGCAGTTTTAATTCCCTGAACAGGGTAGTGTTAGACAGGCCCTCTTAGTGATCAATTAGTGTCCTTGTCTTACAACACAGGTCTCTGATTAACCTTTAAGGGTTCTAAGTAGCACCTACAGGCACAATAGGCCAGGGTTGTTAGATGTGTGAGACAGGCAACATTGATAACCTACAAGTTTAACATGTTTTCTGATTCCATCTTTAAGAGCCCACTCCACCTAGGTCCTGCATCCGAAGCAGAGAAGGCAGGGACATCGGTGGAGTAGACATGCAGACCAGCTGCATGATCCAGCTATAATACCTTCATCAAGCATATGGAGTGGAGGTAAAACTCACTGCAGAACCAAGGTTCGCCAAGAGGGTCTTGCAGTGGTCCCACCCTAAGGTAGGCCTGAGGTACTTGATTATCCTCTCAGGTGTGCCGTCCTGGAAGATGACTAGAGAAAATTGACAGTTACTTACCGATAACTGTTTTTCTAGGATATCTTCCAGGACGGCAGGCCTACTTCCCGCCCGTTGGAGGAGGGAAAATGGTAGAACACTAGAAGGTGAGTACCTATGAGGAATGATTTCCCTTGTGAACCAGGTTCAGGAGTTACTTCTCTACAAACTGAGGATCAAGGGGAAGGGTGGGGACTTAAAACAGCTGTCGATTGATTGTGTTTCCTGTAGGGAGGAGCCTCTCATCTCTCAGGTGTGCCGTCCTGGAAGATATCCTAGAAAAACAGTTATCGGTAAGTAACTGTCAATTTTTTTCTTTACAAATGTCATTTTGCTGCCAGACTGTTCTAAATACAGGAAACATGCGCCCCTTTACAGGCGTGCTATAGACACCCCCAGGTATGAAATTTAAAAGTATATTACACTTTTTATTGTTTCACTGTAAGCATTATTAAAATCGGTGCTCCCGAAAAAACTTCCGTTTTTAAAACTTCTTTTTGCATTGATACATGTCCCCTGGGGCAGGACCCAGGTCCCCAAACACTTTTGATTTCTCCCATAGACTCTTTTTTTTGACAGTAAGAGTTTTATTTATTCAAAAATCATAAAAATACAAGACAGTGAAAGCATGAACAGTACAGCATTTGCAATCAGATTACATCACTTTATAAGGTATTCATTACCAGGCAGCATTGAGATCGGGGTAGCCTAGGGTGGAAGACAGCCTGTGCTGTGAAGTATAGCTACAGTTAGTTACGGGTAAGCAATAAATCGGTACAAAACAAAAAGAGGGGTGTGTGTATTCTATGGAGCGAACAGAAGTCCTGAATTGAGCCAAGAGTGATCCCGCCAATCCACTGCCAGAGGTGTGGAGAGTGGAAAGCATTTTCGGGAGGGGGGGAGGGGGCGGAGAAGCCCATCGACCCCTCCATAACTACTCCCAGCTTCCTATTAAGTAGTATATATGATACAATCATGTTTGTATATAGGAGGAGTTCAATCAAGCATCATACCAATGTGACCATATTTTCTGAAATTTCGCGGGGCAGTTCCTACTTTCATATGTAATCTTATATAAAGGAAGGACTTTGTTAATTGCACTTTTCCAGGAAGCTACTGTAGGGAGATCCGTACCCTTCCATCTCAGGAGGATCTCTCTCCTAGCATAATAGAGGGCAAAAGTCAATCCTAGTTTAGTATAACGGTCCCCCTCCACGTCCCCAAGATGACTGAGCAGAAAGACAAGGGGGTCTAGTGTCAACGGGGTGCCGCAAATGTCTGTCAGTACGTCCGCTACCCCTCTCCAATAGGGTTGGATCTTGTTGCAAGTCCAAACCATATGGAAGAAGGAGCCCCTCTCAGTGGAGCATCTCATGCAAAGTGGGCTGAGAGAGGGGTAGATGGAAGCCAACCTTTGTGGGGTATTTTGCCCTGTGCAAAAATGTCAGTTGGACAAAACGATCTTTAGAGGCTATCATAGAGGAAACAAACGTAGAAACGCACTCGTCCCATGTGTCCTCGTCTAGATCGGGGATATCCATCCTCCACTTGGTGAGCAGGTGTGAGGTGTCCGTATCAAGAGCTACTGTAAGATACATGTATAGGGTGGAGAGTGGTTTGGGCAGGAGTTCCGAAGTGAGGAGTCTCTCAATAGAATCTGAATTTAAGGTAATTGGAGTAGGGAACTGGGCGGCGAGAGCATGCCGGAGCTGCCAGTATCTAAATTGGAAGGAACGGGGGAGTTTAAATGCTTGTTTTAATTCTAGGAATGTTAGAATCTTCCCCTCTGGCATTACTTGTTTGAGGGTAACAATACCTCTCGTCGCCCATGCTGCCGGGTCAGGTACTGTATTTAGGTGGGGAAGAAAGGGGTTGCCCCATAGGGGAGTGTGAGGGGAGACCACCAAGGGATCTCGGAGGGCCACCCGTGAACACTGCCAAACCCGGATCGTGGTTTTCATAGGGACCGTGACGCCCGGATGTGCCTTACACCCCCTGAAGACTAAATTAGAAAGGGCTGCATATGAACCAAGTATTGCCGCCTCCAGGGTGACCGCTGGGTTTTGTCTGGGCTGGGAGAACCACCAGCGAACGGTAACCAAGACCGCCGCCCAGTAGTATATAAGGAAATTCGGAAGGGCCAGACCTCCGCTAGAGAGGGGAAGATAAAGGGTCCGTCTGGCCACTCTTGGAGGCCTCCCAGCCCAGACAAAGTCACTCACAATACTGTCCAGTCTCCGGAACACTGACCTGGGAATATGGACAGGGGTGTGACGAAAGAAATACAACAATTTAGGTAAATACACCATTTTTATTAAATTCCCTCTGCCTACTGGCTTGAGCGGAAGTCTACGCCAGGTTGTGCACTGCTTGGTAAGTTTGTCCAGCACTGGGGTTAGATTACGGTCGAGGTATCTGTCCAGGGATAAGGCTACCCTTACAACCAGGTACGTAAACTCTTCGACCTAACAGAGAAGGGGTTTGGGTGTCGATACGAGGCATGGATGGGTGAAGTGGAAAGAGGACCGATTTGTCCCAGTTGATACGAACTCCTGAAAAGCGGCTGAAAGCAGCCCTCAGGGAGTCAGATGCATCAGCCAAGTAAAGGAGGGAGTCATCGGCATAAAGGGACAATTTCTCCTCCAACGGACCTACTCTAATGCCTTTAATAGTTCTATCTTTCCTAATATGGGCCGCCAGGGGCGCCAAGGCAAATAATGCCGGGGACAGGGGACAGCCCTGGCGGGTTCCCCTCTCCAAAAGGAAGGGCCTCGACAGGGTACTGCCCGTGCGTATACGAGCCCTAGGTTGCGCGTACAACATTTGAATCCACGTGAGGAAGACTGGGCCAAAGCCAAACCTGGACAGGACCCTCCACAGGTAGCCCCACTCGACTGAGTCAAAGGCTTTCTCTGCGTCGAGTGAGGCCACCACCCCGGGGTTCCCCGGATCAGCCACCGCGATGTGAGTGTGCAATCTACGTATATTTATATCCGTACCTCTTCCGGGCATGAACCCCGTTTGGTCTGGGTGTGTTAGGGCAGTGACAACCTTATTTTAAACGGATGGCTAAGATCTTGGCTAGGATCTTTGCGTCAACATTTAGGAGAGAGATAGGGCGGTAGGATGCGCAGAGGGTAGGGTCCTTCCCCGGCTTAGGGATGAGTACTATTACCGCCTCGCTCATCGAGGCCGGGAGAGTCAGTTTTTAAAGCTGAGGCAAAAACCGTCTGCAATCTAGGGGTTATCTCTTCCATGTGGGTCTTGTAGAATTCCACCGGGAATCTGTCCGGACCCGGGGTCTTCCCTGTCTGCATCATTTTGAGGGCTTTTTGTATCTCCTCCAATTGAATGGGGGCGTCTAGTGTGTTAGCTGCAGACTGTGTGAGAACTGGAATGTCAATTTCTTCCAAGTAGTCAGTGAGGTCTTGTTGGTTGTATATCACTCGTGAACTATATAAGTGCTGGTAGAAGTCAGTAAAACAACGATTAATTTCCGCTGGGGAAGAGTGAAGTGTCCCATCTCTGTCACGAATCTGCGCTATTGCCGTTACCCCGGATTGTTCCCTGGCTAGCCAGGCCAGGAGACGACCTGTCTTTTCCCCCTGTTCGAATATGCGTTGGGACTGGTGTAACAGCTTTTTTTGTGTCAGGGAGGTCTGTAGCAGTAGGGATTGTTGAGTAAGAGATTGGAGTGTTATGTAGTCTCGTTGGTCGCGGGAACGGACATATAGGGCTTCCTGTCTAGTCGCCTCAGTCTCTATTCTGGTAAGCTCAGCTTTACGAAGTCTCCTCACCTTAGCAATAATACATTGGTAATGTCCCCTTGATGAGACCTTAAAGGCTTCCCAAACCGTATTGTCAGAGGCAGACCCCGGATTGACCTCCCAAAATTGCTGTACCGTTTCCTGAAACTGAGAGCCGACCTCTGCGTCAGATATCCAGAACCTGGACAACCGCCATAGTCTATCCGACGGGTCCACCGTCAGCTCCAGGGATAACAACAATGGGGCGTGGTCCGAGATCCCCCGCGGAAGTATGCTTATGTCCCGAACTCTGGGGAGGACAGGCGCCGCGACATAGGCCAGGTCTATGCGAGAGAAGGATCTATGAGTGGCGGAATGGCATGTAAAGGCCCTGGCCTGAGGGTTCTTCCACCTCCATACATCCACTAGGCCGTATGTGTCAGCCCAGCCTGCCAGGTCACGGCGTGTAGTGTCTCCCACCGTGCTCCTGTCCAACCCAGAGTCCGGAACCAGGTTAAAATCACCCATCAATACAATATTGTCCGGGGGGAAACGAGCCAGCGCCCCCGAGATTATATTGAGGATTCGGAAGGAGGCCGGGGGGGGCAGATACACACCCACCAGTACCCAAGGCAAGTCATATATCAAGGCATGTATTAATACATATCTCCCATCAGGATCTAGGACTAAGTCAAGGAGCTTAAAAGGGAGATTTTTCAGGACCAATACACTAACCCCCCCTTGCAAAATTGGAGTAAGTAGAATGGTAGTGATGTCCCACCCATGGTTTTTTCAGACTAAGAGTTTTGCTACCAGTCAGATGTGTCTCCTGTAACACACAGATGTGAGGATTATGCTTCTTTATAAATTGAAATACTAAAGAGCGCTTCAGTGGAGAGTTTAAGCCACGTGTGTTCCAGGAGAGGATATCTAGGTTAGTCATGTACACATCTTATGCATAAGAAAAACAGGATACAGCTGATATACTCTTCCTGATTCACCACAAGCCATCACAGGGAATGCCCGAGGCGAACCAGAGCCTGCCATTACCTTTAGTATAGAGAGCAAATACAGCACTGTCAGAGAATATAATACAGAAACAAAAAGAAACAAAACCAAAAACGAGAAACTGGGAGCCAGGAACACGGCTCAATATCCCCAAACCTCCCCCCACCCCACCAGACCCCCAAAGAAGGAGGCAGGTCTGTATCCCCAAACTTGCTTCAGCCCAAAGGCTGCTCATGGAGGCAGTGAACTAGAGGCAACCAACCTCTGAGTCAAAGAAAATTAAATGAACATTAAGTTCCGGTGCGGAGAAAAAATGGTGTGGATCACCCGGAGCCCCTGGGGCACAAAACTTGCGATAGTCCATATGAACCTCCGACCCCAGCCGGGGTCGAGGCGATGCTGGAGAAGGCGGCAGGGTAGGTGCGCGAAAGGAGAGGAAGCAACAAGAAAGGCGTCCATACAGACCGGGATCGGTCCCTTTAAGGATAATGTGTCATTACCGCATCCGGAATGGCATCGCAGCAGAGGTAGTGGTTCCCAGCTTATCTTCCTTTTATAGACAGCAGAAATGAGGGAAGTCTATTCGGAGGTGAAAATCAGGGTTCAGGTCCGATACCTTGTCTGCTGTCATGCTGGGAGTTAAGGATACTAGTGCACCTGTGGGTATGCCCTTGAGGGAGGGGAAGCATGGCTCAGTCCGAAAGGCATAGAACCAAAGGGAGTGCTGAACCCCTAGGCCCCGCTAGCCATTAATGATATGAGAGGGGTCCGTAGAGACACCCAAAGAGTCAGACTCTCCCCTTCAGAATCAAAACCCCCCGCCACCTCTCCAACACCGTACTCAGTTTCCCCGAGGAGATCATCTTTGGATGGTGTCAGCCCACGCGGCAGCTTCTCTGGGGGAGGTGAAGAAGTGCACTTTTTCGCCATCCTGCACTCTGAGTTTAGCAGGGAATAGCATGTTGTATTTGATCCCTTTCTGTCGGAGCATGGCGCGGACATGATCAAAAGACTTCCGTTGCCTCTGTGTCTCCACAGAGTAATCCGGAAAGATGAGGATCTTCGAGTTTTCATAGTGTAACTCTCCTTGCATGCGGGCAGAGCGGAGCACAGTGTCCCTGTCTCTATAATGGAGAAGTTTGAAAATGAAAGTGCGCGGCGGCGCTCCTTGTGGGCCTCGGCTGGCAGGCATTCGATGGGCGCGTTCGATAGAGAAATGTGAGGAAAACTGCGCTTTCGGTAGTAGTGTTGGGAGTAGTTTCTCCATGAAGCCGACCGGATCCGTCCCTTCTGCGCCTTCCGGGAGGCCGAGAACTCGGAGATTGTTGTTCCGGTTCTCGGCGTCCTCGGCCCTGAATTCAAGTGCTTTAACCTTTGATTTTAGGATCTGAATGTCCTCATGTTCTCTTTGTACATCTTCCGTAGTGGAGATCCGCCGTTCCGCCTCGCCCACACGCTCTCTAAATCGATCCATGTCACGTCGGATGAGGGCTGTTTCCTCCTGGACATGATCTATTTTGATGGTGAGAGTGGACTGGCAAGTGGAGATGGCGTGCATCAGAGCCTCAAATGCCTGGGATCCGGCCTGGATCGCGCCATCCGGCGGGGCAGAGGTCTGCGTCTCCATGTTACAGGCCTTAGGAGGAGAAGGCCCAAACCTCGGCGGCGATCTCGTGTGTTGAGGAACTTGCGATTTCTGTGCTCCTTTTCTGTATCTGCGCATTCCCTGAGCCACCGGGGGTTTCTGGTGATAAATGGCAGGGAATTAGATGCAAAATCCACACCAGGATATTAGAAGGAAAAAGGTCCGGAGTGGGAGCTCTGGTACTACACGTCCGCTCCCAGCGCCATCTTGGACACGCCCCCCTCCCATAGACTCTTAAAGGGTGTTCCGTGACTTTCGAATTTGCGGCGAACACCCCAAATTGTTCGCTGTTCGGCAAACAGCAAATGTTCGCGTCAAACTCATGTTCGACCCGAACATGAAGCCCATCCCTAACTCTGACCCTACGCTGACACGCACCCACTCTGACCCTACGCTGACACGCACCCATTCTGACCTACCTGAGCGCATCAATATTGCAATATATTAAATGTGAACCTCTTGATTGTGCATAAACAATAAATATTCTGTGTTTGCAGTAAAGTGAATCTAGTGCAACAAATCAAATGTCCTCAAATAATTATAAAGAAAACACACAAAATTCTTCTTAGTAGATCCAATCGCCACATAATAAAGTGCACATGCTTTCTTATTCGTGCTTCACCCGAAGTGGTATATCAAAGCACTCACCAGACAGTAATGGCCACAGAGTGACCCTCAGGCATGAAAAACCATGTATCTTCAAAGGTAACTTTCCCAGATATCCTGGCAGAAGGATTCCAATCACCAGTCAGCAGGAATTGTATATGACTTCTATATCTGAGCCTCGGTGCATCAATGCATCAAACAAATCTGCAAAGTGGCTCCCCATAAAGGCTACAAAACTTGGATAGTGTAAAAACGTCTTTATTCCAAACAAAACTAAGCTTCCAAACAAGTGTGCAGGTACAGGACGAAAACCAGACTGGGCTAAAGCAGAGACTGAGCAGTACCTTGTATTCTGTGAGTACTTGAATAGCGTCTTGGCATGCATCCCAGCTGATCCAGGAACGGAGGACTCGTGATTGTGTGTTGAGCCTCCCTTTCAATATATTTCACGCTGTGCGCTCGTCTTCAGGAAAATCCTGAAGAATACAAGGTATCGCTCGGTCTCTGCTTTCCTTCTCAGCTGTAGCCCAGTCCGGTTTTCGTCCTGTACCTGCACACTTGTTAGAAAGCTTAGTTTTGTTTGGAATAAAGACGTTTTTACACTATCCAAGTTTTGTGGCTTTTATGGGGAGCCACTTTGCAGATTTGTTTGATGCACCGAGGCTTGGATATAGAAGTCATATACAATTCCTGCTGACTGGTGATTGGAGTCCTTCTGCCAGACTATCTGGGAAAGATACCTTTTGAAGATGCATGGTTTTTCATGCCTGAGGGTCACTCTGTGGCCATTACTGTCTGGTGAGCGCTTTGATATACCACTTCGGGTGAAGCATGAATAAAGCCCCATACACACGATAGGACTTTGTACAAACTTTCCCTTGATTTTTTTGTACAAAGGGCGTTGGCCAGAAGTTTGTGTTGCATATAGACAGGACTTTTTCCAGCCAACTTTCACCAAATCATGTGGTTTTTCAGCTCTTTACCACCACCCTTTAGTCAACTTCTGTATTGTTGTCTGATATTGTGTCAATCTTTTATTGGTGAGATTGACGCCTTGCAAACCGGGTTCACACTAGTGCGGGGATCCGACTTGGATCCCTGCCAATGCCAGGCACTGTTTGGTATAAATCTTGAGGGGGAACGCCACGCAAAATTTCATATAAAAAAACTGGCATGGCCCTTAGCTCTGGTATTGATCTTGAGGGGAACCCCCTACGCCTGAAAAAAAACAGCGTGGGGGTCCCCCCAAAATCCATACCAGACCCTTATCCGAGCACGCAGCCCTTGTCAGGAAAGGGGTGGGGACGAGTGAGCGCCACCCCCTCCTGAGCCGTACCAGGCCGCATGCCCTCAACATGGGTGGTGGGTGCTTTGGGGGAGGGGGCGCCCTGCGGCCCCCCTCCCCAAAGCACCTTGTCCCCATGTTGATGAGGACAAGGGCCTCTTCCCGACATCCCTGGCCGTTGGTTGTCAGGGTCTGCGGGCGAGGGGCTTATTGGAATCCGGGAGCCCCCTTTAATAAGGGGGCCCTCAGATCCCGCCCCCCTATATGAATGAGTATGGGGTACATCGTACCCCTATCCATTCACCTAAGGGGGAAAAAAAAAAAAAACAGTACACAGGTTTTTAAAGTAACTTATTAGGCAGCTCCGGGGGTCTTCTTCCGATTTCAGGGGTCTCTCCGGCGTCTTCTGCCGCTCTTTTGCTAGCGGAGGAGCATGAACATCTGGATCGTCTTCTTATCTCTTCTCTTCCAGAGATGTTGACACAACGCTCTCTCTGGCTGTGATGCTGTCTGTGTGCTCTGCTATGACTTGCGACATGACCATGCCCCCTTATGACCTCACAGTTCCAGCATGCCCCGGTACTGTGATGTCATAGGGGGGCTGGGTCACCGCCTATATAAGTCATAGCAGAGCGCACAGACAGCATTAAAGCCGGTGAGAGCATCGTGTCAACATCTCTGGAAGAGAAGAGGGAAGAAGACGATCCAGATGTCTGGGCTCCTCCGCTAGCAAAAGAGCAGAAGATAGCGGAGGAGCCCAGCAGAAGGAAGAAGGCACCGGAGAAGATGCCTGAGAGACCCCTGGAGCTGCCTAAATAAATTACTTTTCAAACCTGTGTAGTGTTCTTTTTCTTTACCCCTTTTTTTTTTTTTTCCCCTAGGTGAATGGGTAGGGGTACCATGTACCTCATACTCATTCACATTGGGTGGGGGGCCGGGATCTGGGGGCCCCCTTATTAAAGGGGGCTCCCAGATTCTGATAAGCCCCCCC